>NC_074711.1:76045321-76345321 GCF_947242115.1 Biomphalaria glabrata
TGTGATGTTTTGTGATGTTTTGTACTGTACTGTGATATGTTTTTTTTTAAAGAATTCCTCGGAGACAAAGCAAGCCGATGTACAATGATTAGAGTAATAACCATAAAATGCTAGACAGATGCAGTATGTGTATACAGTGGTTCTGGTTCTAGAAACCTTGAATGCTAGTTATTGGTACGTCTCTAGAAAATGTCTATTAAAATATAAAGAACTTATATTGTGAAAGTTAAGATTTTTGTTTTTTTGGATAAAATATGTGTTATTGTGTGAGCTAGCTCTATTTTTAGATAATTCTTTATGTCTACTTCCAAATATAGTGGTCACTTCGAAACAACAACAAAGACAAACAACTAGATCTAATACCTTCTTCAAACAGACTTCTGTTAATACGTTTTCAAGGCTACCTTCCCAATAAACGGAAATGAGTGGAACATTCCTCAAACCGTCTGTGTGAGAAGGGGCCGTTCCTAAAGTCTGGCGGAAGTGCGGCCGACATAATTGTCATGGCGACAAAACTTCGAACAATAAGGTGAAGGCTGAGAAATAAACGTCATCTGTTGACGTGATTGATATCAGATTCGTGGCTGGCCGATTCAGCGAACACATATTGAATAAATCACAAATATAAGCATAGACAGATGAAAACATACACCGTATGTAGACATATCACACAATATAACTGGCTTCATGATGATCCATATTCGTTTCGCGTTAAAAGGAGGCCATAACATAACAGTTATTCCACTTTGCAAAGGAAGTTAATGTTTAATGTTGTTTAAGACGTCGTATAGACGTGAATATTATTGTTTGTTACAGATAAATGTTAACTGTGATTTATTTCCACTAACAAAACTGAAGCGGTACTTGACAACGAAAGAACCCACGATGTGTTGTAAGGAACCAATGGTTTTAATTGTCCTTTGAGGTACATGAGCGGAGATAAGTTTTCGCATTATAGGTGCAACACAATTGAAATCTATCTATAGTGAATATATAGCGCTATTAATAGGAGTCTTGGGAACTGACACATTTTAAATACACTTTGAGTACTACAAAGGTTTTTCTCCTAGCCACTGGACTTTTAGATTTGTGCCTATTTTTACAAAGCTTATATCAACTCTGTCTGGTAAAAATTTGCACACGTTATTTTCCCCACACCTAATCTAAGTTCAACCTGAAATTTTGCACAATTATTTCTTTTACCTAACAACACAAGAATCAATGAAATAAATAACCAATTCGTTTATTAAGTATTGGTAATGAATTATTTTGTTAGGTATCTCGAACAAGGGAAAGTCATTGCACTTGAACGAAGTGGTGGTAGAAGCTGAAATAGTCCCCCTTTATTGGTAGTCCTCTGAGTCATAGTGAGCGCAAATCTAAAAAAAGGACGAGGCTATAGAAACAATAGATAACTAGACAATCCTCGATGTTCATAAGCTCTCCACCAGCAGAGTGGTTACCGTGATGGCCTGAAGAGGCTTGAGCCATGAGTTTGAATTCAAGTCGTTCCTCTCTTTGTACTTTTTTAAAATGCTTTTTTATTGTTATTCTATATCTATTACAAATTTAATTACATGACTGATCCAAAGTAATTTATACAACTATGCTTAATATAAGCTTTGTTTTTTTTAGAAAAGTATTTTTTGTTAATATTTATTATGGATTGTGGTGAAATGATATAGTCCAGGACTCGAGCACTAATAACGAGGAATATTAAACATAGCTCTAGGTCTGCATCCTTTTGCATTTTATAGAATGAAATATATAGGCTTAGTAGATATCTCCACTTTAAAGAATAAATAAGGAGCTATCTTTAAATGTGTTAAAAAATAGACAATTTAAAAAAAAAAATTAATATTAAATATTTAATCTTTTCTTTGGTTCAGTATTATTACTTGTAGCTAGACATTAATTTGTCTACGTTTAAAATATAAGAAACACAAAGTTGTCTGGCAAAAATATGAATTAACAGTTTTTTAAATCAATTTTTTTCTAAACTTTTTCAAAAATGTGATATTCTTTTTTTTAATTTATTATATACTTAATTTGACTGGAACCAAAATGTGTCAGTACTAAGTCTTGTTTTATAGTTTTTTTACCCAGTACAAGAAAAATTGATCACAATCTAATATAATGTATCTTATCTTATCTTATAAAATACAGATGTTAATTCAAAAAAGAAGATGATTACGTCCTACGCGTGTCCCTAGGTCAATCTAGTCATACATGTTAATCAATGACTTAAATTCTGCCAAGTCGTTGGTTTTCCTGACAGATTCAGGCAACCTATTCCATGCTCTAATAGCAAAAGGGAGTATAGGGAGCTATCAATATAAATACAATTATTATTATTGATACTATTTAGGTCGAGAATATAAACAGGAGTTCAATGTTTTGTATAAATATATATTATGTGCACCCGATTTAGATTTTTTTCATTATAATTTTATACAGAACTTTGTAATGCATCTTAGTCGAAAGCAGCAGAAATTTGTTTAGTCAAAATTTATTTTTTCTCCC
This sequence comes from Biomphalaria glabrata, assembly GCF_947242115.1. Lineage (NCBI taxonomy): Eukaryota > Metazoa > Mollusca > Gastropoda > Planorbidae > Biomphalaria > Biomphalaria glabrata. The sequence goes on from NC_074711.1 coordinate 76,047,845, forward strand.
AGGTCAAGATAGGAACCAAAAATTTATGAGTAATTGAAATATAACGAAATAATGGACAGTCCTGACCAGGGCACGAACAATGGACCCTCACAGCAGCAGGCAAACAAAACACTCCATCACAGAAATTTCCCCCCAGAAAGAACCTTTTTGATAGCTAGTGTTTCGTAAACCTGCTCTTCATCACCCAAAGTTTAACACTCACATCACTCAGTTCTGCTTCCTGATACAGCAGTGGTCACTAGACTAGCAGACATCAACGTTTTGTTCTTCTCTCATAATATTAGAATAAGTTGTTTCCCTTAGCCTAAAGGTCTTAAATGAAAAACAAACAAAAAAAGAGTTTTATAACAAGATGAAATTTGTTTATTGTAAGATGTTTTGTGGGATAAAAAAGGAATAACATACTAGAAAATTAAAGTGCATGATATTGTGTTTGTTTGTTATTCTGCTAAGTTATCAAACATGTAGAAACAAATTCATAAAATGGAATCTCAAAATGAAAGGTATATGAACTATAAAAATAGATTTGAAAGTCAACTTCAAAAAACACCCGGCTACTTGACCTATATAGAATCTCCATGTTACGTAACACAATCCAATGTCCTTTTTTTTTCATGCAGAATGTGTATAAGAACTTAAAACTTTGTGCAAGAAAAGAAAGTTTGCAGAATTCTTGCTTCAAATTTTCTTAAAAACTTGAACACCCCCCCTCCTCACCCAGCCCTTTCCCCATTCTACTTTCAGTCAATAAACAAAACTCCAAACGTAAGGCAGCGCCAGGGTTCTTCCTTTGTGGCTTAATTCTCAGTTTTCTCGTTCTCTTCTGTAGATCTCTTCACTCCGTATGTGGTGGCTCTCCAGTCTTGAAGCCCATTAGAGTAGGGTCGACGAAATGAGTTGAAAGGTTGAACACCGAACCACTGATATCGCTTATTCAGTTTAGACAAATCTTCCCAGCTCATTAACAGGTCGTTGTTTCCATAACCGCCGTAGCCGAAAGCTCCCAGATCACCGACACCCCCTCGCTTCATCCAGTCTTGCCAAGATTGGTAGTTGGACCTGCTCAGGCCGTTCAGGCCCGTAGGCATGAATGGGTACTGACGCTTAACGAAGTCGTCCCATCTCTGATATTGGCTGCCGGCACCGAAACCTGGTGGGTATCGGCTAGAATCCCAGGAATTCCACTGGTCGTCGCCAGTTCTCTTCGACATCCAGTCGTTCCATCCTTGGAGGACGTTCCTGTCAACGGTTCCAAATCTGTCGTCTGCACCGACCAAACCGAAGCCGCGTTTGTTCATCCAGTCCTCCCAGGGTTGAAATTTGTCCCCGACCTGGCCGCCCCTCTCAAATGGGTTGCCGGAATCTCGCTTTGCACCCTGCGAGGTTTTGTCTTCGTTGTTTTCAAACTTTTCTCCTAGACTTGCACACGTACATATGGCCGGCAGCACCAAGGCTATCAACAAGAACTGGGCTTTGGAAAACATGATGAACTGATCTGTAATAGAAAATAAGTTTACAAGTGAATAAAACAAGAACACGTTTACAGTTGATTTACTAATAAACAAATACTATCAGAAATTGTATATTTGTCTCATTTTTCTTTACACAAAAGGTATTATCTCTTTTTATATCAGCGCTTTTGACAAATATCATTATTACATTTGAGTTCAAAATAATATAGAATGTGTTGGCTTACTTCACAAAGAAATTGTATATAATATTCTAACTAACAGAAAAATATCACATTATTTGCATAATATTTTATTTTAGTTTCTTTATGTTCCTTACATAAAAAATCTGCTCATACTTTTAAAAACATTAACTTGTGCTGTCTAGGACAACAATGAAACTATTTGAATGTAAATACATCAAAAGACTTCGATGGTATTATGTAAACTCAAGAAGTCTAGAGCTAAAACAAGACGATGTCTGAACGAGAAAACATGTAAAAGGAAAAAAAAGGAGAAGAACCGCACTATTACTGCCTTATATAAGATCTGCAAAGTTTCAACTTGATCTGAGAATGGGTGTGGGAGAAATAACGTGTCCAAAGTTGGTACCAGACAGACAGAGTTGATACAAGCTTTGTAAATATCACCCACCCATTTACCGTGCAGATAAAAAAAATCGCTGATTTGGTTTGCGGGATAAACAAGTTTTGGACAAGTAATGTCCAGTCTAGTAGACGGGTCATCGTGGTTATAACGTCCAGATCACTTTTTTTTCTGTGGTCAGCTTTTGAAACGAGTGCTGTCTGGTCCGTCTAGCGTGTCAATTGACGAGGGTAAATGCAATAATCCCAAACGACAAACTCAACTTTTTAGATTGAACTTGAGACTTCCTGTTTAACATCTGTGAGTTTTACCTTTTGCCCATTTTCCTTTCTTCACTAAAAACAGTATTTCAATATTGATTTTGCTTTTTACAATACCTCTATTCAAGTCACAAATTCGTGGAGGAACCTGTAACTTGGTCTAGATCTAGATCCAACATCGGCAATGAAAGGACTATCGCGTTCGTGAATTTCCGAAAGGCCAAAGTATTGTTGATTCCAGAGTTTAATAAATTAATATTCAGGAACATTTTGCGCATCATCTTCTCAATCTAGGTCTAAACGCCTATCTTTGGAATATTATAAAGTGTAGTAGGCCTAATCTATACATTCGCTTAACCAGGATTCTTTCCTTGCGGGGGGGGGGGGGAGGAACAAAGCAAAAAAAAGTTACATTGTTTTTTATTTATTAGTTATCAAGAGAAAAACAATCGCGCTCTAAGTTGACAAAAAGTTATTATCTTTAAAAAAAAGTATTTCTCATGTTTTTCTTGTTGTATACTTTTTCATTTCTCTCCCAATTGTTTTCTTAACATTGTAACTCCCCCAGCCCAGGGGTTTTGCAAGAGAGGATTTGAGCCTCCCAAACCCCTCCCTCAAATGGAGAATGATGATGACACGTTATTTTGTTGATACTTAACTAGAGATAAGACTTTCTAGAGTTCTTAGGGAGTTTGTCCTGCAGTAGAACAGTATAAAGATAAGACTTTCTAGAGTTCTTAGGGAGTTTATCCTACAGTAGAACAATATAAAGATAAGACTTTCTAGAGTTCTTAGGGAGTTTATCCTACAGTAGAACAATATAAAGATAAGACTTTCTATAGTTCTTATGGAGTTTATCCCACAGTAGAACAATATAAAGATAATCAGTTTGAGAATAAGAAATGACATAATGTAGTATGCTGCTGGTGCGTGATTGTTGTTAGCTGCAATGAGTAGACTATATCTGCCTGTACTTGTGGAGGCGTATTACGGTGCAGTTTATAACAATGTGTGAGTTGTTGAACAGCTAATGTACAATTCGAAGGTGTCAATGACTAACATAAGAGTGATAACGACTTCTATACTATCATTGTACAATCTGCGATCGGTCCACGTCTCTGTGTATATTCTTGATGAGATAATACACACAATGATACTACTACTAGATCTTTTTATAATAATAAAGTGCCTTGATATTAGGCTTACATATCAACCTTCGCTAAGTCCATGAAATCAAATAATCTGTTGACAATCACGGGAACTCGATGCCCCACACAATACATCACATGGTACTCAAGATGTCCGTAATATCTGTGTTAAGTCCACGGGAGTTGACCACGAGAGGACAAGATCCATACCACTCACATCACAACCTTCAAGTTACGCAAGGGACACAACTTTACCATGGATGGGGGAGGGGAGACAACTCTTTGGTCAACTCCAATACAAGGTCGTCTAGACGCTATAGTCATATGAGAACCTTCTATTCAGGCCAATGTTCTCATTGGGGAAGAAAGAAGACATTCTTTTACTTAGGAGACCAAAGCACATTGCTGAGTTTTGATCAATTCAAGATATCTGGATCTAAATGGAATGGCATTTTGTATATAAGTCTATATATTTTGTTTGCCATGTCTAGACAGGTCTTTGGATTTATCTTTGCACTTGTATAAGAAAAAAAAAGATTAAGAAAAATATTTAAATATTCACATTGCATTGGGGATTATCACGTTCAACTTTGAACACAGTAGTCGCCTCTTTTTTTTTTTTGATCCTTAAGATCGGGGTTTACAGTATTTTTCACCAATAAAATATAGGGAAATAGAAAAAGAGGCGATATGGCGAAATGAAGGGGGCAATATAAGATGTGGTAAAGAAATAAATAAAGAAGAAGATGAAAGAGATTTTAAAATAAATAAAGTAAACGACGCGAACAATGTCAACAGCTAGATGTACACACTATTAACATTTGTTACTCTCCTCATGTGTACGACAAAGACAATGAAGCTATAATTTGGTTTGAGTTGAGCAAAACGAAATGCAATCTCTCTGTTTATGGTAGCTAAAAAAACAACAACCAGCAAACACCTTCGCTGTTTATTATGTTTTCATATGAATGCACGGTGGTACTGGGACTAGAAGAGGAGATTAAAGAACGTGAAAACATCTCACAGGAAGTTGAGCAGCAAGTCTCTCCTGACCCTGACATCTCACAGGAAGTTGGGCAGCAAGTCTCTCCTGACCCTGACATCTCACAGGAAGTTGGGCAGCAAGTCTCTCCTAACCCTGACATCTCACAGGAAGTTGGGCAGCAAGTCTCTCCTGACCCTGACATCTCACAGGAAGTTGGGCAGCAAGTCTCTCCTAATCCTGACATCTCACAGGAAGTTGGGCAGCAAGTCTCTCCTAACCCTGACATCTCACAGGAAGTTGGGCAGCAAGTCTCTCCTGACCCTGACATCTCACAGAAAGTTGGGCAGCAAGTCTCTCCTAATCCTGACATCTCACAGGAAGTTGGGCAGCAAGTCTCTCCTAACCCTGACATCCCAAAGGAAGTTGAGCAGCAAGTCTCTCCTAACCCTGACATCCCACTCGTTACATTTTAAACGCTTCCTTTTTCTTTTCAAAGTAATATTTTGCGCTCCAAACTCTACGCCTATGCAAACATCTTCTATGAACATTAACGATTTAATAACATTACAAAAAAAAATTAACAAATGTATATTTAATGATGTCAACAATAACAACTGATATCAATATCCGATAAGAAAAGATTGATAACCCCGCGGCAAGACGGCCTAAAATGACTTCTATTAAAGTATTCAGTGTCAAAGTGACAATCTTTTGTTCTATTCTACTGCCCCAGGCTATCGACTGATTTGACTAAAATACTTAAAATCATTTCTCGTTCTATTTGATTTTATGTAGTCAAAGGGTATTATTTCTCTTTGTCTAGTAGAATATTATTTCTTAGTTGTCGGTCTTGAAGTATCTTTTTAAACTTTCAATTAGCTTCAGAGTTTTTATAGGAGAGTACAGTACACAATAGAACGCACTTCAGTTCATCCCATAGACAAGTACATTAACATTTCAAAACTATACTAAGTAGTTACAAGGAAACATTTAAAGCGATGCCTAAATTGAAATATTTAATATTTACTATTTAATTTTCTTAACATGTACATTTGTTATTCTTTTCATAATAGTTGAATATATTTCCCAGCATGCCATGTCTCTTCCATCCATAAATTCGGCCGCATGAAAGCTTGAATTAGTGAATTGCCTGAGCTAGCCAGGAAAACCAGTGACTAGGCAGAATTTAAATCATTGGTTAATATGCATTACAAAATGCATGACGCGTAGGACGTAATCATCTTCTTTTTTGAAGTAACGTCTGTATTATATAAGATAAGATAAGAATTAAGGGTTTAGGCTACTTTCCGTTACCAGAGGGGACTATTGACGAACAATGTCAATGACAGTCATACAGGTGTGTGTACTATATCTGACCATAGTGATCTGTAAGGAGGGGGACCATTCATTACAGACTATCATGCTGTACAAACATTGTTAGTAGTATGATTTATTAGAGCGCCTGATTATTGTTATTATTTGAATGTATACTACATACATATTGAAAGCTTGTAGACCCACGGAGACGTGGTGACAGAGGAACCCAGAGGTGCCGGGCTCGAATCCTATTGAAGGCAGGGATTTTTAATTTGGGGATCTTTAGGGCGCCAAGCTCTAATGGGAACCTGATTTTAGTTGTGGAAAAGTAAAGGCGGTTGGTCGTTGTGCTGGCCACATGACACCCTCGTTAAACATGGGCCACAGAACCAGATGACCTTTACATATTTACATAGATCGCAATGTCTGAGAGGGAAATAGTAGATATATAATCTATATAAAGGCTTTTCTTTTATTAATAAAGAAAGTTAGATTAGAAATATTTTCACCAACTGTTTTTGTTTAGCGCAATATCATGCTTTTAGTTTTCTCAATACGCTATGATCCTATCACTTGTCTAGACCAGTTGGAAAAAAAAAGGGGGGGGGGGAGAAAGAAGTGAGTATATGTGTGATCGCTTTTTAGATTTATTTTTATAAAAAAAATGAGCAATCTTAATTCGAACTCGAGGGCTAAGGCCTCCTCAGCCTCCTGAAGCCAACACGCTAACCACTGTGCCAGGGAGCTGCTTATGGAAATAGGTTTTATAATTATTTACAAACTTTTCTTTCTACAAACAATGAAAGGGGACTAATTCAACGTATACCACCTTTCCAGTCAAGTAAAATTTCTTTCCCTAGTTCGAAATACTAAACAAAATAATTAATTACCAATATTTAATTAACTAATTGGTAATTGTTTTTATTTATTATTGTGTTGGCATGTAAAAGAAATAATTGTGCAAAGTTTTAGCATGATCCGACATTGTGTGTGGGAGAAAGAACGTGTACAAACGTTTTACCAGACAGACAGACAGACAGACAGAATGAGTTGACATAAGATTTGTTAAAAGGAAAATAAAGTGTGGAAAAAAAAATCTTTGTTCCAAGCTGAAGAACGTTCTAGATCGAGTTGTCTTCTCTTTCCATATCTTGATCACGTGACTGAGACTTTTCTTTAATTTCGTGAATTAATTGTTCTTTTTTACGTCTGGCATTGAATGAGTCCAGAAGACAGTCTACTGTGTGTATTTTTAACAAGTCCTAGAGGATTATATACACACTACTAGAAATGGCGTGGGAGTAGAAATGTGGGAGTAGAAATGTGTGTGGTGGAAGGCGAGCAGGAACGAGTGAAGATATTTGAATTTGTCTGTCCTGGTTCAGAAATAATCTGTCATGAGTCGGTATTAACCTGTCATGAGTCTAGACTTGTAATTTGAAGACGGTCCTTGGCACATTACAATTCTAACGTCCTAGCTGGCAGAGAATGGCTGGCAGTGCAAGGTTCGAACTTAGAACGATCGTGACAATAGTCTAAGTTTGTTTTTTTTAAGTTTCTCTTCATCGATTCTGTTTTACTTTTTGAGTGTCACACGTCACTGACACTTTTCAAAATATTGATGTCCAGAAATATTGGTAACTTTAGAGCAGTGGTTCCCAAACTTTTTTGTCGCGTAGACCCCTTGCCATGTTTTCTGGTTTTTGGTAGACCCCCTGCTTAGATTATACCGGTACTGCATTTTTTTTTCAAATTCACAAACTCCATTGTTTAAAGTAATTTCTAACTGTAGTGAGTTGAAGAGTAAATAAGAAATTTAAAGCTACTTTGTAATATATTTATTGATAAAATTCAAAACAATTGATATGTACTACTGGAACCACCAAAAGACACTGAATATGTGTGTCGTTGTTTTTTTTTTCGCAGGTTCATCATCCATTCCTACGGATATTATGTTTCATATAGGAATTTGTCGTTCTATGAAGTAGTTCTTGCTTCAAACAATATATATATCAATAAATTTGCTTTACGTATCACTGTCTTTATATTCCTTTATCTTTCGAGTCTTGTTCAAAACAGGAGTAGGGGTGAAGTAACTGGCGCCTAAACCAGAAAGCTTTTGGCAGTAGGGACTCATTAACCTGGGCTAGCAATCCACCTAGCAGGGGGGAAACTGAATTCAAGCCTCTGCTGTCTTTGAGATCTACCCAAACATGGGAACTGTTTCCTGGGTCAACCCCAAAGAAATAAGGAGCAGATGACCCTTAGGCAGTATGCAGCACACATCGCTACACACTGGTAGAGCCTGCGAGGCCGCTAATCCCAAACTGTATATATTGTTTGCGAAGAATTACACAATAAGCTTTTGTTATAACTCATACCACCGATGTGCCTACTGTATTGTTGGTAAAAGAAATTTGTTTAAAATAATATCAGATGTACGTTTGTGTAAAACAGTTTTTAAAACTACTTTAACAGCTGGTAAAATCAATGTTTTATCTATAGTGTTTTCCGTATTTGACAATTATTAGAGAGATTTGTTAAGACGCTCACAAACCATCATCTTCTCTATATGATGTTGAAGAGAGATTTTGTGGGTCTATTCTGAACTTTAGATTTGAGAGTTCAAAAGTTTTTGAAACCTTTATCTTTCTATCAGGGTGGTATCGTCTCAATTGATTTTTCAGAGTAATTAGTTTCATATCCTCATAAAAAGGGCTCTTGGCAACCGCTTGTTTGACAAGGAAGAAATGAATCCAAATTTAAATGACTAACTCTGTATAATCTACATTTGTTTTTGTTACATGCAGAAAAAAATGAAGCTATTTTTATACGTATGGAAATTAAATATAACAATTTTTAGTTTGAATAATATGATAAATAGTGAGGATTAACTAAGGCACAAATCATATATTAGTGTATGAAATAATTACATTGATGAAATGTGAAAATTAAAGTTACGACCTGCTTAAATGAAATCAATTTTCGTAGACCCCCGTGGACATCTCATAGACCCCCAATTTTTTTTTTTCACTTTCGTAGACCCCTTGGAGCTCTTCGTAGACCCCTGGGGGTCTATATAGACCACTTTGGGAATCACTGCTTTAGAGTATTGTAAAAGTGAGAATGTCTTCTTGAAGAAATTTATAATTGATAATGTTTCTTTAGTATCAACATAATTATTTTGCATTTAAAAACAAGTAGCCGAACTTGGAGCGGTCCTTTCCTTGAACTCTTTGCCTACTTTCGTTACATGACCAAATCGAATGAATCTCTGGAAGTTGTTGTACTCAGTCTCCATTGTGTTACTCTGCGACACATCAACTTTTTAAACAAGGCTTTGTCCTAATATTGAGCTCAACTATGCTATCTTGATTAAATACTCTACGTATAATTAAAGATTGCAAAAATACTTAAAACATTTCATTTAACAAATGGCACTCACACACACAATATGTATAGAAATTATATCTATTGGTTATATATATATATTAAGGTGATAAGAAGATGAGCTACGGATCCGATCTTATAAGCTACAGACGTTCCTTCTGACCAGAAGATAATTAAGATAATTAAATTTAAATCCCACACGTGTGTCAGTCTAGACGTACATGTCATTTTGAGACTCTGATAAGTCATTGGTTTTCCTGGCTGATCCAGGCAACCCGATCAATGCTTTACTAGTCAAAAAGAAAGTTCAAAGCTCAAAAACAAAAATATACTGCTGCAGGGGTGAGCAACTGTATAGAAAATACAATAAACATGCATAGGTGTACCTGCGGGACCAAGTCAAACAAAGAACGACTTAACACTTTACAATTAACACAATTACAAATTAAGCCTATTTTGTGTTGTTTGTCTTTTTTGTTTGTTTCGTTGCTGATGAAGGCCTGGTGGCCCAAACGTCCGTCGTTTTGCTTGGTTCCGTATGTTACACATTTGCATGTTTATTGTATTTTCTATATGGCCAAAAAGAGCCTCGACTTCATTGATAACGAAATAGTACTGCTGATTTATCTTTACTTATTGAAAACAAAAAAGTAGGTTATGCACTACACTATTCCAAGAGTTACTGTATGTTCTTTTTACTTACAAGCGTGTACATGTCACCTCATTCATTCAGACACTTCTCAGTTTATGTGTCACACATTCAATCATTCATACAATATACACACGCACGTTTACAACAAAGTTACATCAGCAATCATTCTCTCGTGAGTAAATGTAATCATCCAAATATCAAAAGCTTATTTTAGTAACAATAAATCCGTCAAACATCTTCTCTTATGAACAAAGCATGGTTTAAATTCCATATGGTACTATAAATAATAAAACAAATAACTTTGACATTGGAAAAAAAAATAGTGGAAGTTCACGATGCTGCAAGATGTAGTTGGGGGGGGGGGGGGGCTAGAGACGAGCAAATTATTCAGAAAGAAAAGGTCACGTGGAGAAAATGTCATGAATGAAAAAGTTCAGTTGTTTCCCTTGTGTTTTTATCCTCTTCAAACTGCGTTGTAAATTTCCTGCTATTTCAAGGGATCATAAAATGTCCAATTCGTAATATAATGTGTTTCTCGTTAATTCCTTAGGCTCCAGGCTATTCAATGTTTTTTTTTCTAATTTTAATATTTTTTTTGGACAACTGGCACGTTTTGTCAATAAAATTTCTTGTATGGAGTCTGTGAGAGTTTTTTTTTGTTCAGTGTAGAAGTGTTATTGTTTCAGCTTATTAGTGATTGGAAAAGATGAAGAAAACTTTCAGAATCCTACTTGAGCTAGAATATGTTCAGACTTGAGCTAGAATATGTTCAGACTTGATTTGAGATCGAATATGTTCAGACTAGATTTGAGATCGAATAATTAAAACTTGATTTGAGATCGAATAATTAAAACTTGATTTGAGATCGAATAATTAAAACTTGATTTGAGATCGAATAATTAAAACTTGATTTGAGATCGAATAATTAAAACTTGATTTGAGATCGAATAATTAAAACTAGATTTGAGATCGAATAATTAAAACTTGATTTTAGATCGAATAATTAAAACTTGATTTTAGATCGAATAATTAAAACTTGATTTTAGATCGAATAATTAAAACTTGATTTGAGATCGAATAATTAAGACTTGATTTGAGATCGAATACGTTGTATTATATATATTATGTGTAGACTGGACGTGGAGATATTTTAACACTACAAAAATGTCGTGAAATTAAAAAAAAAATTGGAACAAGTTGTTTTGTAAAGAAGTTATAGAAAGTAAAGTTGTTGTTTTTTTTCAACCGTAACCTATGTAACATATAATTTAATGTTTAGATCTAGATCTACTAATTGAACATCGAAAAAAAAGAGCACTCTAGTCTCATAAATATTACTTTGCAATTTTAGATACATAATCTAGAAATATCTAGGTAATCATCTATTTAAATGTAGTATACATTAGATGACTATAGTCAATTGATGTGAATTGTTTCGATCTAGGATTTCGGGATATTATCTTAATGGAAACTAACCGGAAATGTCTTTCTTTCATGAATTTGCGTGAATATATAGTTCTGTGATTAATACATAACAAATTATATATATAGGTCTGTGCGTTGATCAATCGAGGATAAGATTTTGTTTCCATTTTCCAGTCTATTTATAATATATAGTCTGTGAATCAAATATAATCCTGTCATTCTCCCCCAGTAAAATGGCAATTAACTAGGAATAACAAAGAATGAAAACAATCAACATTTCCTATGTAAAGTATAGGTATTCAGACCAAAAACTTAAAATATCTAGTCACTATCATAAATCAAATGTAATTATGAAATCCGCATATCGATGAAATAATTGAACAAGCAAACAAAGCATTGGGTGTTTTTCTAAAGAACTTTTTGTAAATTAAACAAGAACAAATAAAATATTATATTTTAGAGCAATACTTGAATGTACGTCCTCTAGTTTGGGATCTCATGATCTATGGAAATATTAGGAAACTAAACACATCCAAATAAAGCCGTGAGGTTTAACACAGATATTCACTTTTGATGAGTGTAACACTATTGGTAACATCAATAAACCTATCGACAATTGAGAATAGAAGATTAAAATGTAAAGTAGCAGTAGTAGTAGCAGTATATATATATATATATATATATATATATATATATATATATGAAGACTCAAAGAAAAAGGGAAATTCCTTTTCCCAAATAGCTAGAACAATGTAACAGAGATGTAGGCCTACTCATTCTTTCAAGTTTCAAATCAGCGAGACTAACCACCAACGACTTAGCAGAGTTTTAGTCTCTAATTAACACGAATGGCTAGATGAACACATGGACAAGCGTAGACGGTATCTTGTTAAGAAGGTCTGTATTTTATAAGATAAGAAGATACCGAATAGGTTTAGATTAGATCTCAGGTCGAATAGGTTCATATTATATCTTAGGTCGAATAGGTTCATATTAGATCTCAGGTCGAATAGGTTTAAATTAGATGTCAGGTCGAATAGGTTTAGATTAGATCTCAGGTCGAATAGGTTTAGATTAGATCTCAGGTCGAATAGGTTTAAATTAGATCTCAGGTCGAATAGGTTTAGATTAGATCTCAGGTCGAATAGGTTTAGATTAGATCTCAGGTCGAATATGTTTAGATTAGATCTCAGGTCGAATAGGTTTAGATTAGATCTCAGGTCGAATAGGTTTAGATTAGATCTCAGGTCGAATAGGTTTAGATTAGATCTCAGGTCGAATAGGTTTAAATTAGATCTCAGGTCGAATAGGTTTATATTAGATCTCAGGTCGAATAGGTTCATATTAGATCTCAGGTCGAATAGGTTCATATTAGATCTTAGGTCGAATAGGTTCATATTAGATCTCAGGTCGAATAGGTTCATATTAGATCTCAGGTCGAATAGGTTCATATTATATCTTAGGTCGAATAGGTTCATATTAGATCTCAGGTCGAATAGGTTTAGATTAGATCTCAGGTCGAATAGGTTTAGATTAGATCTCAGGTCGAATGGGTTTAAATTAGATCTCAGGTCGAATAGGTTTAAATTAGATCTCAGGTCGAATAGGTTCATATTAGATCTCAGGTCGAATAGGTTTAGATTAGATCTCAGGTCGAATAGGTTCATATTAGAGCTCAGGTCGAATAGGTTCATATTAGATCTCAGGTCGAATAGGTTTAGATTAGATCTCAGGTCGAATAGGTTCATATTAGATCTCAGGTCGCATAGGTTTAGATTAGATCTCAGGTCGAATAGGTTCATATTAGATCTCAGGTCGAATAGGTTTAGATTAGATCTCAGGTCGAATAGGTTTAGATTAGATCTCAGGTCGAATATGTTTAGATTAGATCTCAGGTCGAATAGGTTTAGATTAGATCTCAGGTCGAATAGGTTTAGATTAGATCTCAGGTCGAATAGGTTTAGATTAGATCTCAGGTCGAATAGGTTTAGATTAGATCTCAGGTCGAATAGGTTCATATTAGATCTCAGGTCGAATAGGTTCATATTAGATCTCAGGTCGAATAGGTTCATATTAGATCTCAGGTCGAATAGGTTTAGATTAGATCTCAGGTCGAATAGGTTTAGATTAGATCTCAGGTCGAATAGGTTCATATTAGATCTCAGGTCGAATAGGTTCATATTAGATCTCAGGTCGAATAGGTTCATATTAGATCTCAGGTCGAATAGGTTTAGATTAGATCTCAGGTCGAATAGGTTCATATTAGATCTCAGGTCGAATAGGTTCATATTAGATCTCAGGTCGAATAGGTTCATATTAGATCTCAGGTCGAATAGGTTTAGATTAGATCTCAGGTCGAATAGGTTCATATTAGATCTCAGGTCGAATAGGTTTAGATTAGATCTCAGGTCGAATAGGTTCATATTAGATCTCAGGTCGAATAGGTTCATATTATATCTTAGGTCGAATAGGTTCATATTAGATCTCAGGTCGAATAGGTTTAGATTAGATCTCAGGTCGAATAGGTTTAGATTAGATCTCAGGTCGAATGGGTTTAAATTAGATCTCAGGTCGAATAGGTTTAAATTAGATCTCAGGTCGAATAGGTTCATATTAGATCTCAGGTCGAATAGGTTCATATTAGATCTCAGGTCGAATAGGTTTAGATTAGATCTCAGGTCGAATAGGTTCATATTAGAGCTCAGGTCGAATAGGTTCATATTAGATCTCAGGTCGAATAGGTTTAGATTAGATCTCAGGTCGAATAGGTTCATATTAGATCTCAGGTCGCATAGGTTTAGATTAGATCTCAGGTCGAATAGGTTCATATTAGATCTCAGGTCGAATAGGTTTAGATTAGATCTCAGGTCGAATAGGTTTAGATTAGATCTCAGGTCGAATAGGTTTAGATTAGATCTCAGGTCGAATAGGTTTAGATTAGATCTCAGGTCGAATAGGTTTAGATTAGATCTCAGGTCGAATAGGTTCATATTAGATCTCAGGTCGAATAGGTTCATATTAGATCTCAGGTCGAATAGGTTCATATTAGATCTCAGGTCGAATAGGTTTAGATTAGATCTCAGGTCGAATAGGTTTAGATTAGATCTCAGGTCGAATATGTTTAGATTAGATCTCAGGTCGAATAGGTTCATATTAGATCTCAGGTCGAATAGGTTCATATTAGATCTCAGGTCGAATAGGTTCATATTAGATCTCAGGTCGAATAGGTTCATATTAGATCTCAGGTCGAATAGGTTCATATTAGATCTCAGGTCGAATAGGTTCATATTAGATCTCAGGTCGAATAGGTTCATATTATATCTTAGGTCGAATAGGTTCATATTAGATCTCAGGTCGAATAGGTTCATATTAGATCTCAGGTCGAATAGGTTCAGAGCCTAGAAAAATTAGATTCTGCAGTGCTAAAAAGAGCATAAAATTGTATTTAACTTTAAAACAAAAACAAAGCTTCATTTACTCTCTACACCGAATACATCTAAACGTCAGATATTGTTTTTCCGCCATTGATGAAACTCTGTTCAGATTTATGACAAGTGAGCAGTTCAGTTCTTGTAGTACAGTTAGCGTATTGGGACTTTTGTCGTCAATAATGTGATTGAAAATGGCTTGATTTTTTAACACTTTTCTGGACCAGGTAAGTTTAGTGATTAGAAGCCGAATATCGTATACAACAAATCTGATGGAATAATGAGCTATCAAAGCAACTTAATCTGGCAATTTGATTCGGAAATATTTTTTGGGTTTTTATAATAATGCTTAAGCTTATCATTTCACTTGTAATTATCTTTCCTCTACTCACTTATCTATATCTGAATATCTATAGTGCTAGGCATCTATAAAAAAAAAACCCCAACTACATCACGTGCCTTTCTTCAGTGATAGAACCATTCAGAGTTCTTGCTTGTCCCCTCATCAATACTACTGGACAACTGGACCTACTTCCAGGCCATACTAGTCGATATTGCCTGGGGCCAGAGCTTGAAAATATAGAAAATGATTTCAAATGGGACTGTATTCATGATTTGAGGAGAATTACTTTACATTTCTCAGTATCTCTTTTTTGAAAATGCTTTTTCTGTTGTTTTTTTTTTTTTTGTTGTTGTTTAAATTTACTTTATCATCACGGCTTTCCTTCTATCTCTGGTTAAAAATAAATACATTCTATTACGAAAACAATTCTAGCCATGTTCAATCATCAGGTCCAGTCTGCGTGGGTTAACAGGGAACGTGTTGTACAAACAGCAGTGGTGCCAAACTAGTTTCACTTAAGTCTTGTAGAAGAAGAGGATTCCATTTGAGGACCAAAATAGAGGCACTTTCAGGAACCAGACACAGGGTGGACAAAAAATTAGTTGTTTTTTGGTGCCTGTATTTTTTAACAGATTATTTGAATATGATTGGGGTCAGTAAATGGGTCGTAACTCCTCCGTACTCCTCTGTTCAAGTGAAGGACACATTTGTCGTTCTTTTATTTGTTTATACCACCAGCGGACAAAGGTTTTGTCTGCATGAGATGCGGGAAAATATGCAGGTCGCAAACTGGTTTTGCATAGTCATACGTAACACTGCACTCAACTTTAATCTTCAGAATCGAAGATATTTCCATTCTTTATTTGTTTTAGGTTAAGTTAACTTTGATGAATTCAGGAAAAAAAAAAGTTTTTCTGCAAAATAATATTTTGATCGAATATAAAAATATTTTTGACATTCGAATTTTCAGTCTGACCAGATTTAAATTTAGATCAAAAGGTATAAAAGGGAAAAGTTCGTCATTAGTTGCAAGTATACAGACACATTTCAGTATTCTCAGCAAGTATACAGACACATTTCAGTATTCTCAGCAAGTATTTATTTATTCAATGTTTTTATATTGAGTCATATTAACAGATTTCTTTGATCCTTTTTATTATAGAAATCAGTTTTTGTGCAATTAAATATTTTTAAAAACTTTAAATTTGAATCGAAGTCTCTGCTCCATTATTTCGCTCTTGCAACATGCAAAGTGTGTGTGTGTGTGTCTGTGTCCGTATATGTGTCTAGACATATTGCTAGAATCAGTACAACGTAAAAACCAGACGACATTAGCGTGATAGTATTAATCTAAAAGCCCCACGATAGGTGCATTTGAGAACTTTCTCTTTTTGGTAAAACATGTAAATGTATCCCGAGATGCTACATTGCTACTACTGAGAGTTCAAAAAAAACCCCCAACGCTTTGCTTGAAAGATACAGCAAAAAAAAAATAAAAGAAACGAGCAATGCCTTGAAAGTGTCCGACGATAATAGAAATACGGCGTGAAGAGATGTGAAGAGAATACATTCGACATTTTCTCATTCGACTGAGAGGAAACAAACATGTACAAAAGAAAATACTGATTTGAATGGATGGATTAGATTCGTATTAATTGCTTGTGGGGGATATTCCCCATCAAACTAGACGGACTGTCGGTCATTGAGTGTTTGGTTCTAAGTCTCCATTCGAGGTGGAGGTAATTCTGAAGACATTCACGTCTGCTATGGGATATGGTCTGACATTTTTCCCCCCAGGCTTAAAGGGGGGGGGGGGGGTCATTACGTAGATCTATCACCATCACTCGGTTAATCTGGTGTCAGTTTTTTTATAATGTAAGTGAAGGAAGGATCGTGCCGTCGTTATCCAATCGTCTGATCGCTGGACGACACAGGGAAATAATCAATTTCTCTCCGACAGGTAAGACAAATGCGTCAGAAGGAAAAGCAGGAAGAAATATGTTTTGAATTTTTTTTAATTAGAAGATTAATTTTTTTAGAATTCATTCATATCAATATTATCAAAATATAGAAAAAGAATATGAGGATTACAATCAGTGAAAACACTTTCTCCACTCTACACGTTTGGTTATGAATTTTTTTTTGGTAGTATTAAGACAGATAAAAAACAACTTCCCTTTGAATATAAAATTATAGAGATGTCAGCATTATCTGACACTAAAACTCATCGGGTTTAGATCTTGACAACATAATTCAAATGTCAAGTTAATGTGCACTCGAAAAATAATATTTTGACGCATATGTACCAAAGTGTTTTTTTTTTTTTGGGGGGGGGGGGGGAATAACAAAAGGTTGAAGAAAAATAAAATGATTATCGAGCTATAAAAATAGAATATACTGTCATGTAATAATACACGTCTCAAGGTCAAGATCAAGGCTGTTTTAATTGTAGAAACAATAAACAGAATGTTTACATTTTGAAAAACAACAGTAAATTTCAAGTACTAAAATAGCCAAGGAAGTTCTAGTTCTTACTGGCATTTCGGAGAAGCTTATTTTAGAGCGGATAGACTATACAAAGGAATACAGCAAGCGGGGTTCATTCAGTAAGTTTGAAGCCTCATGTTAAGTCTAATTCTGTGAATGGAGTATTGAAATTAAATTATATTGTGTGTTTATTGTGTGTGTTCAATGTGTTTACTCAATAAAATTAAGCTACTTCATTTCAAAAGAAGAAATTCTGTTCTTTCTTCACTACTACAAATATTTCCGGCATATTTTCGACATTGGGTCAACGGCTTGAACTTCTAAAATAACCACTGTGCATTTAAGCACGGGATTTCATCATACCAATACAACAGATTTCTAATACATTTAATTTGATACGATTACTTTTGACTTGACTAGAAGCTCACAAGTTCTTCCCAGACTTTACTGTGTCCTACTTTTTACAATGCAGATTTCTTTCAAATAATCAAATATGAACCTGCAACTTAATGTAACACTGGTTGTAATGAAATAACAAATCGAATGCTAGAAATGACATGAAAGTGAAAGCGGAAGTTGTTAGTTGAATCAGTTGCCAGATGGATGTTGATACTAGATGTAGATCTACATTTTTTTTATCAAGTTTCTTTTATCTGTAGGCTATATTTCTTGCCACAATTTGATATGTGAGACTTGCAGCATTAAAATTATCTTCTTATTTTTTGTTTATGGGGGAGGGGGAGGCGGGTGAGTATGCACAGTACACACATTCCGTTGTTTTAAAGGAGTGTACGTTTTTAAAAGAGGCATTTAAACTAATTCTGTTGTTCAGGGGAAGTCATCACCAGGAGGCTAGAGAACTTCCTTTTCAAATATTCATTAGGTCGTTGAGGTGTTAGAGATATCTCTTGCTAAACACTAAACATGTCTTCTATTAATAGGAAAAGAATTGCAACTAACAGAGAGTAGTTTTTAGCATTGGCTTATAATCAGAGACACACTTATTATCAGAGAAACTCTTATTATCAGAGACACTCTTATTAACAGAGACACTCTTATTAACAGAGACACTCTTATTAGCAGAGACACTCTTATTAACAGAGACACTCTTATTTGAATATATTTAGTGAAAAAAAAAACTCATCACGAGAACAAGTAAGCATATACATTAACGCATTTGATATGATTATTGATCTTTGAACGACTATATTTCTATATTATTCTCCTAAACTAAAAAAATTTGATAATGAAGAGTTTTATAATTTAAAAGCATTAAAGGTCAACTGGCCTTAGGCGTGAGCCATATCTGCTTCAGGTATTTAATAACACTGAGACACGTGAATAGTTTCTTCTTGAAATATATATATATATATATATATATACACAAATGCAAATAAAAAACACTTATACCTATAAATAAAGTATTAATAAGTGTGAGAATCACTGTAAAATAAAACATTCACAAAGGTAAGTTAAAGTGACAGTTTACTTACTGACTCCTATTAAGTTTCTACAAGTCTCTACCAGATATTGCTGGCTATTTAAAGATATGTTGGATCAATTTACTTATAGCTTTATTATATAACGAAGGATTTTTCTACGCCAATTAAGTATGCTAACTATTTTCTATACAATTAAGAAATAAACAAAAAAAAGATAATTTTTTCGAAAGAAAGATGTTAGATCACTTCTACAGGAGTTACAAGGGTAAGTCTTAGGCCGAAAGTTCATTCGACAGATTTTCATTTCATTTCTCCTCTTCATAGTTATATTTCACACCTAATAACAACGAAAATATGTGAGCCTCGGCTTGGAGATTAATCGTTAATGGAAGTTATCTAAAACAACAACATACCCCATTGTGATATCAACTGACCTCACAGATACCTTCAAGGCCCTTGGTATTCATAGGAACATTCTCGTTGCCTATCAGAGGGCGGTACTCCTTCAGACCTGCCACATCACCAGAAAACTCCTCGGTGGAAACTGATAAAGGGACTACGATGAATTTTGTTTCGCTTTAACAAAACTCGACCCTGGCTGCGCCAGAGAATGAATACTCGTTCTTTTCTAACATAGTAATTATAATAATCCTATGACAGTTAAAAACAAACTATGAAATAGGAAGACGAAAACTTGAAAGCTTTGAACGAGAATGTTTTCTTTTAAAGATCAATTGGGTATTCAATCTCATTTATTTTTGGCTTTCTCTCTTCCTCTCTCTCTCTCTCTCTCTCTCTCTCTCAGACTATCTTTCTCTCTATTGAATTCTTAACGAAAAAAAAATGAGCAAAAAAGCGTGCTATACAACTAAAAAAAAAGAGAAATGCCACAAAACGGGATCTAAAGTGTATATCATTCATAGTAACCATGCCGAAACCGCATTAATCAGATCACCAATAATAATAAGGCATAATAAGGAATGAAGTATTTCCAGTGACTACGCAGCCCCAGTTGTGACCTACATATTTTGCCACATCCAGGGCAAGCATAACCATTGTCCGCCGGTGGACGATTAAGATTTTCTTTTCGCCGTCTGCGTCTGTCCTCGGCAGCGGATTTTCTTTTGGTCTCAAATCTGTATCTATATTCCGCGGCCTTTGTAAGTGACCTCCAGCTGTCTCGTTCTGAAGCCACATGCTACCAGGTGATCTCTTCTAAGTCAACTAAGGCAAGTAGGCGCCTAAGCTGGTCTTTGAAGCGTTTCCGTGGGGCACCTCTGTTACGTCGACCACCTTTTAGCTCACCAAAAACAATACTGATCTTGGCATACGTTCAGATGACTAACACTTTATAAATAGATAATTTAAAGGAAATAACCCAATTTTTTACTACTCTAACACCTAAAAACAAAAAGGCCACACCCCACAAAAAATAATTTCTGGGAGGGTAAAACATATCAATATGGATTGCACATCGTTTTTTTTTTTTAAACTTAACTAATTATCTACATTCTACAGTCTTTAGTAATGCCCTAATGGGTGTCACAGCTCATGAACAATAACTCTTTCTGGGAGTTCGTGTTGCTCAGTTAACTTTCTTATTCAGAAGTTCTATATATTTTTTTCTTTAATTACTGTTATTGATGAAGACCTGGAAGAGAAACAGAGAGTCAGACAAGGGCACTGGAAGACGTGTATTGAGTGAGACCGAAAAGAAGAAGAAGGAATCAATCAGGATGATTAAATCCTCACGAAATTTACGCCATCTTAATCCGGCAAACTACTCTCTTCGCCTCATACCCACTATTAAAAATGGCGTCCGAAGAAAGGGGGAAAAAGCTTGCTTCTGATTGGCTGGTATTGGGGTAACGTGACAGACACTCAAACAATCGTCGATGCAAATTGATGTTCGATCCATTCAAACTACCACAAATCGTGGACTACATTTACTAACCACCAATATTTTTTTTTACGCTTTCGACTTTTATTTAGAATGAGAGTTTATTAACAGGCTAGTGGTTCCTGGACCCAGACAGCAAATTACAACATACGAATTTCAGAGGGAAGGGGGACAACACATGCTAGCCCAAGGAAGCTTGTCGTCTGGTAAAGTTTGAACTATTTCCACCAACAGACTTTGTAGAATGGCGCCATGTTCATACTAGTAAATTCAACCTATCATGGACATTTGTTAATGTGTGTGTGAGAAAAAGAGCATGAGAGAGCAAGAGAGGGAGAGAGAGAGAGAGAGAGGGAAAGAAAGAGAGAGAGAGAGAAAGTGAAAGGAGATTGAATGAAATTTAAAATGATAAAGCGAAAAAAGAAAGTAACAGAGAGATTAAAGAGAAAGAGACGAGAGAGAGAGAGAGAGCAAAAATAGAGGAGGTATAAACGAAAGAGTAAGAGTGAGATAGCACATAGAGAGTGGGGAGAGTAAAAACAGAAAGAGAGGAAATAGAGGAAATATGAGAGAGAGAGACAGAGAGAAAGAGAAAGAAGCATACTAAATCTAAATATTTTTTCCAAATATTGGTCTACATCTTTCTATAATCTAAATATTTGGACAATATTCTTTTTTTTTAATGTCTAGAATTATTATTTTATCAGCATTCTGTTTACACAAAAATCAGTACATTAACAAACAATCCTTTCTTTAACAATCCTTACATTAACAATCAATCCTTACATTAACAATCAATCCTTACATTAACAATCCATCCTTACATTAACAATCAATCCTTACATTAACAATCAATCCTTACATTAACAATCAATCCTTACATTAACAATCAATCCTTACATTAACAATCCATCCTTACAGGACCAAGTTTCTGGGAATAATTCTTCCATCTGTCTTTTCTTCAATATTTCACAAAGGCTTCAATCTACCTTTTAGATATAAAGACTATTAGCTTGAGGCATGCGCGCTTCGTTATGGCAATGCTGTATATAGAACAATTTAATCCGGACCATATGCCAGTGAGAATCATTGATTGAGCATTCTTTGTCGACCTCATTATTTTAGTGTGTGTTTGTGTGTGTGTGGGTGTTTTTAATCTTGTGTGTGTCGCGTGTTCCCCACACTGAGGTATAAATGAAAATATATTTCAAAATCTTTTAATTGTATCACATCAGATGTATGTTTCACATACCTGTTTGCATTGATAGGAATCCCCCCCTCCCCACCCTTCTTTGCTTTTAAAAGTCTTTTGTTTTATAAAGAAACTGTTCATTGGAGTTCTGTTTATTTAACAATCTTTCCTTTTTCTGAATTGCCAGGGAAACAAAAAGTGCTATTTAAAAATAAAGAAAATTAAATCTTTTTCAATTACTCATGAATGCACACGTGTGTAGAAAGCTTTTTTTTTTATTTCCTCTCAAGTTTGAAAACTTTTGAAATGAAACGATTTGTTCACAAAGATCAAAACATAAGAAATACGTTGATGGTATAATGATTAATTAGAATCTCTATGGTGACGGTGGAAAGAGGTTAGCGATTAGTTGTAAATGATGCAAGATAAACGGCCTTATTGTCAGCGGTCTTAGATATTACAGACGACTGACTGAAAAGACGTGTTATTGTAGTGAGTTGGATTTTTTTCAGAGTATCATTTTATATGATTCCTAAAGTCTTCTATATTGATTTCATTTGATCTCAAGTTGAATCTGTTTATATTGTAGTAGAAGTTCCATTTAGTTTTGCTCACAAAAGAAGTGATTCAAGTTATTTCAAGCTTTACAAGTTAAAATATAAAACGCCTATATCGGTTTAGTTGTCTACCAGCAGTTTGGTGCTACAAGTCAACGGCCGTCAACAGTGCTAGCAGGTATATTCCACATGAGACAAACTCGCAAAGCTGCAGCGAATCCAGAACAACGCTGCACAAATGGACCTCATTCACCAACCGTAAACAAACAACATTTAGCCACGTTATTCTCTATTTCTTCTATACAAATTACGTTATACACTAAGGCTGTCACGTGATACGTTTTTTTCGTTGTTTTATGAATATTATCACGTGGCTAAGTGTTGTTTATTTACGATTGGTGAATGAGGTCCATTGTTCTACGGAAAACAAGACGCGATTCTGCTACAGATCTCTTGCGTACACTCTTTGGCTTCCTGTGTATGCAAGAATCAACTACAAGGTGGCCAAAGTTATATCTTTTAGATGCTTCGTACAACTACAAGGTGGCCAAAGTTATATCTTTTAGATGCTTCGTACAACTACAAGGTGGCCAAAGTTATATCTTTTAGATGCTTCGTACAAGGACTTAGTTATTTGGTTTAGAGATATTTTTTCATTGATTTCATTTAATCTCAAGTTAAATTTGTTTATATTGTAATAAAAGTTCTATTTAGTTTCGTTCACGTAAGAAGTTATTCAAATTATTTCTTCAAGTCTTATAAGTTAAGATATACTACGCTTACAGTGGTTGAGTTGTCTACCAGAAGTTTGGTGCAACAAGTCAACGACCGTCAACAACGCTATCTTCTTTTTATTGCCTCGTTTATGTATTTCTCGGAGTCCCTTTTAACCTCAAATGAAAACGCATCTCCTACAATGGATAACTTCATAGAGATCACTCTAACAATAAAATCTGGAACTATACTTGTTCAGATTCAGTAATGTATTTTAAAGGTGAAATATACCAGCGTCATCCTTTCCGCCCTAACACCAATGAGGCTTAATCTGGACACACTGAAGGAATGTTTTCCTTGATTTAAATTGTGTTCATTTCCGACAACTCCGTTTTGATTCTCTAGCGGAAGTGGATTTCTTCCAAGCAAAAGGGGGAGAAAATTCTTAATAAACTCATTGTGATTGCATATTATTGCGTGGGATGTTTTATTTTTGAAGGAAAATGAAAACTTAAAAAACAATTTTAAAAAGAGACTATTAGATAAAAGTGATCAAGTGCTACAAGGAGGTCTTGCCAGATAGGATAAAAATGGTGTGGTGGACAAGATTAGAAGAAGTCTTGCCAGATAGTGTGAAAATGGTGTGGTAGACAAGATTAGAAGAAGTCTTGCCAGATAGGATGAATGTGATGTGGTAGACCAGGGGTGGGTAAAAATTACGGCCCGCGGGCCACATGCGGCCCGCCGGAGTGTTATATGCGGCCCGCGAACACCCCAGAAATCAGGAGTGCTCACAGATAATTTTTAAAAAAATGCAAATATGTTAAAAATAAATAATTTTAAAAATCTATTGAAACTTCTGATTCTTCAACTTATGATGAAGAAGCTAAAGAAACGTTGTCTATACATGCAATTCTAAAACGTTTGAAGTAAACGAAGATTATTCTTATTAGCAATATTTCGAAACATTCAGCCAAAGACACAAACTCAGGTCGGTAGTTATTCTTTACAATGAAGAACTGTGTTGAATGTGTTCGCTTGAAACAAGATGATAAGTGAAACGACAGAAAAGGCGTGTTTTCACTGAGAAAAACAGTTTTTTTAATAAATTAAAAGAAAAATATCCCAACCATAAACTATACATGGATGACATAGCTGCATTGAATATCAAAAACATTATTCACCCAATTATCTCTGCGATCAGACATATCAGATAGGGGTCTTAACCACAGGCAGTTCCAAGAAGTACTATATTTAGCAACACAGTAGTGTCCGCTGGCTTAGCATGACCAAGTTATTGAGAATTTTTGATCTCAATAAAGAAATTATGTTCATTGAAGGACTTTGTTACTAATATTTCTAATGAAGAAGGGAAGACGTCATGTTTTTTTTATCGACATAACTGCAATTGGTTGTTTACATTTCAAATGTATACGCATTATATTTTTTTTCAAACAAAGCTATCTCATTACTCTAGCAAGCAAGTGAAAACAGGTTTTGATATTTTCCTTTGCTGAAACATGAAACTATTTCTAGTGAAATGGTTAAAAAGTACAAGACTTATTTGGATTCCGAGATTGTGGACTTTGAAGACAACTTTTAAGACATCAGTTTTCTATACCCTCAGCTCACCATTTAGTGCAGTAGTGCAGAAGCTGCTTCAGCTCCAGAGGACATAATTTAGTTAGTCCTTCCGGTGGAGCTTTGCTGGTGCAAGAAGCTGTATTTTCGCACTTTAAAAAAAAAAAACTTAGCTGCTAAACTTTCACATTATTTGGGTTCAAATACATCTGTGAATAAGTAGTCTATGTATTTTATTGAAAATAAACAAGTGTAAGAACAGGTCGATGCTGACTGACTGTAATTTGACAGCTGTCACAAGGATAAGAACTAGTAAGCTATTGCCTCAGTTCTGGAACATTACGAACGAGTGTATACAGCTAAATACTCCACACTAAGTACAACTGTACATTTGCTGGGAAATGTTGTGAGATAAAATTGTAATGACAAAGAATTAAAAAAAAAATTGTAAAATTGTTATTCCTCGAGTGGAGTCTAAAAAACGAAATGTAAATGTATAATATAGTATAAATGTGAATCAAAAGACATCAAAAACAGTTAGCTAGCGTATTTTCCTAAGTTGTAAGACATACATACATACATATATGTATATATATATATGCGGCCCCCCATCCGCCAAATTTTTTTTATGCGATAGATAGAAAAAGGTTGCCCACCCCTGTGGTAGACAATATGAAGACGAAGAAGCCTTTGTGCAAAACAAGACAATGAAGAAGAAATCTTGCTTAATTAACAAGAGGTTGGTGAAGTAGTGATAAGCAAGACAATAGTTGGTTGATCGAAGAAATATGTGCCTATCTGTTTACTTCTTTTCTATTAATTTTTTTTCATTAAACAGGATGAGTGCAGTGATTGGACACCACGATAACCTGCCAAATACTATTTACAAAAAACGCAAACTAAAACTCGGTGCTCGCAAAGACCCTCCTTCAGGGAACAGTACCATGAAAAAAAAAACAAGGAGGCAGACAGAGAAACCGATGGGAAGACAACATAAAAGAATGAACGGGCCTGCCATCGAAAGAGATTCTATCCAAGGCCAAAGACAGATAGGAGTGGAGAAAGACGGTCAACAGCTCTAGTGTGGTGCCCCAACGGTCCAACAAACTAAAGGATAGGTGAAAGTATAGGAGAAACAAAATAATTATACAAACATTAAGGTATGGGAAAAAAATAACCATGTTATCAATTTGGAATAAGAAACATGGGATTTATGTATTTTTATTAAAGCTACTATGAAACACATTCTAAACTTATAAGAGAATCCAACAAACGAGGAAAATGTAATGCGGCTACATGCATACATATGTAAACATAACAAAAATGTAACAAAACCGCAACAGACTGTAACAGCGTGCTGTTGCTGAGGGCAAGCCACTGACATTACCGACCAGGAAACCTTACTTATGCCAGTGAAGTCGCAAAACTTACTGACAGATAGAAGATGCTATCTTTCAGAAACGAAATGCAGGCGTTAAGATAGAAAGGCAAAACGTGAAGGGCTCATTGGAGGTGAATGTGGAACCCACGCTCTGTCAATAGGAATTAAGATTTCTTTTTTGAGCACAACTGGCTTGTATCTGCCTGCTATAGATCAGTTTGTTTTCATTTAAATGGAGTCTTCTGGGGAAAAAAGCTTGTTCACTGTTCTATTATTTTACATTATAGTACCTTCATAAAGCCAAATTATATTTCGTTCCTGTTACATATTTTCTCTGGGCGAGTAAATTTCTAGTTTTTTTTAAAAATAAGTTAAACGTTTAAATTAAATATTAATATCTATTTCATCATAAATAAGTCATAAAATCCTAAGTAAAAAAATACAATTTTTAGCTACATCATTTCGACAAATAACAAACTATTTGTATAAATGCTACTACACAAATACAAGAAAAATATAAACATACTTTCTTTTAAAAAAGACAATACTTCTTTAGTGCAACTTACAGAGAGCGATTATTTCACTCTAAATAAGTAAAGAATTTTAGATACAAAAATACGGAACATTTATTACCAGACCCCCATCCCCCTCTCACGAGAAAAAAAAACAACCTGGTTTAGAAAATGCATAAATCTACTTTATTTTATACTGTATTTTAGATCTGGACTTTTACACTTTTGTATCTATGGACATATTTCAATATTCGACTAATTAAAAAAAATTATTTGTTTTAGATAAAGTAAACGTTAGCATATTTAATTCAGAAGGTAAAAGTTACACTCATTTTTAGCATGTTATAAAATGTTAAATCCGATATAATATTTCTAATAACATAAGTCCAAGTGAAAATATTTCCATGTCCATGTCTATTTAAAAAGCCACCAAAACAACTCCATTAATGACGGCCTTGATGGGTTCAGTTTCCTGTTTCTGTTTCCCCTCGTTCCGAGAGATAATGAGCAAGAGAAGCCAAAGATAGATTACTGACATAAGAGATATATTGTAACACACACAGTGTGTTTGAATAGTAAGCTGGGTCTTTAACACCTGATTTGTGTCCCCTTTGTTTCATTTGAATTCTTTGTTTTTCTGAAACTTGTCTTGCTTTACTATTCATTCATCTGTGAGTTCTTATAGCAATAAGAGTTAAGCAGAGTGTTTTGGAATGTGTGTGTAAGTTTCTGATGCAACCAATTAGTCAAACTTTCTCAGATATTTTGTTTGTGTTGGAATTCAATGAAGAGTTTCTGATGCAACCATTAGTCAAACTTTCTCAGATGTTTGTGTTGGAATTCAATGAAGAGTTTCTGATGTCGCAGTTGATGTTATAAATAGGTAAAAAAAAAGTTCCCCTTTCAGACCCTGCGATCTATAATATAGGGCAGATGATGTATAGGTCATCTGTTTCATAGGGTTTCATGTGGCTAGCACAACGACCAACCGCCTTTATTTTCCCCGACTAATGTCAGGCACCCATTATAGCTGGGTGGACTCAGAGTCGCCCAAGGTTTCTATTCTTCATCAGGATTCAAACCCGGGACCCACGGTTCACAAGCCAAGCGGCTTACCACTCAGCCGCAGCGCCTCCGAGGTTATAAATAGGTAAGTGTAAACTGAAGTTGGAGACTGGAGTATGTATGGAGTATGTGGTGGCTAAGGATCAACAAATACTTTAGATAAATATGCATATTAAAATTTTTTTTTTTCAAGAATATTTCGACCAATCTTGAAACTTCTATGTTACAATATAATAATATAAGAACGTTTAATTTACACCGTAGGCCCACAATTTATCACATTCTCTAATCACCGAGAAGGTCAAAAATAAAAATGTAAATGACAAGCCTCAAGCAATGTGCAAGATTTTAGAGTGAGTCATTGTGTTTTAACCCACGGAGTGTCCTTGTTTCTCATGATCTTGCCCACGCAAAATGAAGTTATTATCTTTGGCTCCATACATCAGAGAACGTCTGGTCAAGTTTTATTATAAATACAAGTAAATCTTTCTTTACATCTTTATGGGAAAAAAATGTTTCTTACACTCATAAAAAATGTAAATTTAAATTTTACATTTAAAAAAAAAAAGAGAGAGGAGATACAAGGGAGAGAACTTTGTTCTTTTATTTTCCGGATGAAAGCAGAAGTTTTGTCCAGAAGAAAGTTTCACTTGTAAATCTTGACCTTGCAGTAGCCTGGGGGCAGTTGTAAACAGGAGCATTCTCTTTTCCGCTTTAATTAACTGGACAGTTCGTGTCACTTCGACCTGTTAACAGGTCACGCCAAAGACAGGAAATAAAGGAAGTGAGCTAGTGGACGTAAACTCCATCACAACACAGTTTAGGAAGTGAGCTCAAGGATGGGGACAATTTTAGATGACCTTGTCTTCAAAGACTCTGGACAGTCTGACCATCAGCAAAGACCTTGTCTTCAAAGACTCTGGTCAGTCTGACCCTCAGCATCTTTTTGTGTAATAATTCCATCCGATAAAATCAATTTCGTTGTATAAGCTTTAAATTCTATCGCAAGGGTCGAGCTTTGTTAAAGGTAAACTAAATTCATTGTATTCCCCTCAACAGTGCCCACTAAGAAACTTGCTGGTGATGTGGCAGGTCTGAAAGGCAACGAGAATCTTCTTATGGGTGTTTAGGCTCCTGTAAGTGTCAATATCCCCTCAGTCGATATAACAACAGGGTATATTGTTATTCTAGTCAACTTGCATAACCGTTTAATCTCCAAGCTTAGGTTACCATATTATCTATGTTCTTCCATTTCTGCTTTCCTTTTATTCTGGGCTAGTGTTACGGCGATG
This sequence comes from Biomphalaria glabrata, assembly GCF_947242115.1. Taxonomy (NCBI): domain Eukaryota; kingdom Metazoa; phylum Mollusca; class Gastropoda; family Planorbidae; genus Biomphalaria; species Biomphalaria glabrata. Next base: position 76,076,970 of record NC_074711.1, read on the forward strand.
TCAATGATTGTAACTTTTTTTTTTTCGTTTTTGTCAATAAACAGCAAATCAAACCCACCGTTTATTATTATTATTATGTTAGAAATGAACGAGTAGTCATTCTCTGGCGCTGCCAGGGTCGAGTTTCGCTAAAGAGAAACAAAATTCATCGTAGTCCCTTTAACAGTTTCCACTGAGGAATTTTCTGGGGATGTGGCAGGTCTGCAGCAGTACCGCCCTCTGACAGGCAACGAAGATGTTCCTAGGAATATTAAGGACCTTGATGGTGTCTGTGAGGTCAGTTGTTATTATCCCCTCCGTTGATATAACAATGGGGTATATTGTTATTTTGGACAATTTCCATAGACGCTTAATCTCCAAGCCCAGGTTCCCATATTTTCTTTGTTTTTCTATCTCAGTTTTTCTTAAATTATGAGACAGTGGTACGGCGATATCGATAATGGTAGCGGTTTTTTCTTTTTTATCGATGAACGGCAGATCCAGGCGATTGAAATCTACCGTTTTGTCGGTCAGAATAGGTCTATCCCAGTACAGCAGATGTTCAGTATTATTATTATTATTATCATCATTATGCTTCTAAAAGACATTGTTCACAAATTAACACTATGTTTAACCCTTAAAACTACTGATCTAATAATTATTTTCAATGGATATGAAACTACCAGTCTTTAAAGTAATGTTCTGAATAACCCCCCTCTCCCACCAGCTTACCCAGCAGCACTCTCCCTAAATTAAAATAAATACAGTTACGCTATTAATAACAGAAATGAAAATCTATGGAGTCGATTCAATGTGGACATATTTACACTACGTAGTGACCATTCCACCAGGGACTCATTCGATTAGGTTTAGAAATGACTCCTCGTGTAGTTGTTTCAACGCTTTGACCTAACTCTGACCTGATTTAATATTCACCAGAAAATGTGTTGAACTTAAATGTCACAAGTTAAAATTGTCGAATGACAATTTCTGTCTCAAAAATGTTTCTAGAAAAGCGGTAAATAGATTTAGCATTCAGGTGTCAGATATTTAAACAAATGACTGTAAAATAAGCTAGCTTGTGAACCTATACGAGCTTGTAAAGTTATATGAGCTTGTAAAGTTATATGAGCTTGTAAAGTTATATTAGTTTGTAAAGTTATATGAACTTGTAAAGTTATATGAACTTGTAAAGTTATAAAAGCTTGTAAAATTATATGAGCTTGTAAAGTTATTTGAGTTTGTAAAGTTATATGAACTTGTAAAGTTATATGAACTTGTAAAGTTATATGAACTTGTAAAGTCACGTGAGCTTGTAAAGTTATATGAACTTGTAAAGTTATATGAGCTTGTTAAGTTATATGAACTTGTAAAGTTATATGAACTTTTAAAGTTATGTGAGCTTGAAAATTATATGCCTATGAGCTTGTGAATTTATGTGAGCTTGTGAAGACCTAGAAATGAATGAAATTATGTTTTTACTTTTGTGTTGCTGTTTTTTTGAGAATGTTTCCAGTAAATTGTAGGTTTCCTCGTTGTCCTTGCAAAAAGATGATACAAGATAACAGACATAAATGTAAGTATTTTTGCAAGTAGAATTAGTTTTCGAAATTTAAAGATATGGTACAAGTCAATATTTTTTAAACTAACTTAATTACTGGTTTTGAAAATAAAATTAAAAAAAAAAAGCTTTAAACACATTAATCATAGAGAATTCCATTGCATAACAAGATTTACCATCAATCACGCTATTAAACACATCAATAAATTCAGTAAAATAAACAATAGCATCAAAATAAACACCAACAACATAAACATCCAAAAACAGTCATTTACAACAGCACCATCAAGAACAAAATAAGTAATAACATCACGCACCTTATACACGTACATCAACACCTGCATCTATAACATCAACCGCAACATCAACAACAATATCAACAACATCCACAAAACAACACGGAAAACATCAACAACAATATCAACAACCAATCCACAACAACAACATATCAAAATCACCTTTCATTATCTACACAATAAACAACAAAACCAACAACTAGCAACACCTTTAACATCAAAAACCAAATAAAAAAAAACGTGAATCTACTATGCTGATAAATTTCTACATAACTTAAAGAAACAATTATTGACTTAATTACTAATAAGAAAAACAATATGCTGTCCTGAGCCGCAGGCAACTAATTTAAAGAAAATTGCACAGCAATTAGGAATAATTCTTTGTACGGCCTCTCCATGCTTATTTTAAAAATGTGTCCTCGGAGGCATTTAACTAACGTGTCTTTAAAGCAGACACCATTTAAGAACATTTATTAATGACATATAATTTTTTATTTAAATAGAATTAATAGCACACTGGTGTAAAATTTGCGAAATCATATCTTCAAATTAATAATAAATAAATATAAATAACCGGACACTCAAGGCAAAAAGTTTGTGCGAGTTTTGTAAGTGATCCTGGAGAGGAAGGAATTTGGTTAGTAATAATTTATATGCAATGGGGAGAGGGAGAGCGAGAGAGAGAGAGCTAGAGAGAGAGAGAGAGAGAGAGAAAGAGAGGGAGAGAGAGCATCATAATTCACGCATTTCTACAAGTTGAATGAGGCGACTGATTATTTGTTAAAAGTAATCTTAGAGAAAAACAAAGAAGCGAGACATGAAGCCATGAAAAAGTAAATGCTAGAACCCTTACCGAGGAATCTGTCATGACATTAACGAATAAAGAAAGACTATTGTGTACACACTAAATAAAAGAAAACTACCTTCTCAATTCCAATGGAAATAACGCAGAGGAGATACAGCTAGTTCTTGAATCGTCAGAACAAAAACAACAGAAACATCTGAATGAAACAAGATGCCATCGAGAGATGGAGATATGCTAGCATAAAGTTTGTAAAGAGTCGCATAGGACATCAGATGATGGATGACATTTAGATCTACACTTGATATGATCAGACGGTCCACTGGGACCTTAACATGATCCATTATAACACAGATACAGACAAAAACATGCATGGCAACCATCATAATAGTTTATGATATACGGCGAAATATGTAGGGTTTCGTCCCCTTCGATAATTGAACACATTATTTTTACCACACTCGGTATCGGATCTAGTTAAAAAAAAATTAAACAATTATTTATTACACCTGACTAAACATGAATAAATTTAACAATTAACCTATCAGTCAATTATTTATTGGTAATTAATTATTTAGTTTAATATCGAATAATGGAAATAACTTCTACATAAAAGATATAGTTGTTAGTGCGGAGTTCCATCCCTTAGATAAGCTTTGTTTTTCAAAAACATTTTTAAAAAATATTGTTTGTTTTTAGCATGCAGTTTCAGGAAACCAAAGTCCAAGGTCAAGGTAATGTTTAATCTATTTGGGTCATCACGGCTTGGTGTAGCATGCAGAGTGAGTTTTTAGAATTGTACATTACCACGAGTCTTACGTTCAAGAATCGCCAGTTATATCTAAACGTCTAATTGTCGTGTCGCGGACCTATTGTGCTACGCGAGTCATAATTTTAAGTACAACTGTTAATGAGAATTCTTCCGAAAGTTAAAAAAAAAAAGCATGTAGGCCCAGATCTGTTACAATGTTAGTGGTACAGAGTGTGTGGCTGAGCAGTCTTCCTTTTCTGTCCATCCACCTCTTGCTAGACTTCTATATAGTAGTGTACCACATAGAGAAAAACGTGCTCCCGAGGCAGGCACTTTATTGGAGCCCCCCTCCTGCCCCATTTAAAATGAATGTATATAGGCGCCTCTCTGTGTGTGGCACCTCCCTGAGGGTAGCGCCCGGGGCATCGTGCCCGCCTCCCCCCCCCACTCACTACGCCTCTGGTACCACATTCAGACATGCTTAAGAAGGACGATTTACTGATAATGCATTTTTAGATTACTATTAAAATAATGACTTTATGTGTGATTACTATTTTGTTGTGAAATATAAACGCTATTATTCAGAAGCTTATATTTTATTACTTCCCCTTGTGCTGTGATTAGATTTTAATTTTTTTTGTGTGTTGTAAATTGAATAACATGTTATTTAGAGTTTTTTTCCCCCTTTGTGGGCAGTTCAAATAAATGAAACTAAACTAGGGGAGATCAATGAAGAAAAAAAAGTATGATGCGAAGAAGGTCAAAAGATTGTGTTAAAAGGGAAGGTGTTACTTTTTTTTTTTTTAAACTCATGGGCGGCACTTCCGTTCAGCTTTGTTCTTGAGTTCCACACTGTGCTGCAGGGGGGTAATTATTTGTCTGCATTGCATGCCCTGTTATCAAGAAACTTTTATCAAGAATTATGTTTTAGATAGATCATTGTGTGTGTGTGTGCATTCTTGTGTGTGTGTGTGATCATGTTGATGTACATTATTTATGGCAGCTGTGCAGAAAGAAAAACAAATAGTGTGTGAGAGAGAGAGAGAGTGTGTGTGTGTGAGTGTGTGCATGTTGGTGGGTAGTTGGGTGGGTAAGTGAACGCGGTTAGTTGATCTACATTCTGAAACTGGTTGATAGAGTTCCTTTATGCCCAAACTAGGAATCAAAAGTTTCTTATATCTTTCATGCATCTAACTTTCCCGTCAAATTCCTGGATCCGCTCTCTAGAAAGTCTATGTACATGAGATACCGATATACAAGTCAGGTATCTGGTACATGAGATACCGATATACAAGTCAGGTATCTGGTACATGAGATACCGATATACAAGTCAGGTATAGGTACAGGAGATACCGATATACAAGTCAGGTATCTGGTACAGGAGATACCGATATACAAGTCAGGTATCTGGTACAGGAGATACCGATATACAAGTCAGGTATCGGTATATTTACCAAAAAAGATTCCGATGCAAATATTGTACCATTTTAGATTCTATTGTTTAAATAGGCTTTTACAAACAAGGAATTAATATTTTTTAAGGGCTCGTGTGGGTAAAAACTGGACACGAATGATCAATCAACTCCTTTGCGCCATGGTTGATACGCCACAGCGTAGCATACATAAGTAAGCGTAGATAAAGTCTCAAGAAACGCACTGAGCTGTATAACTTATGTGTATCTTATGACTTCTTATAACGCATTAAACGAAACGTTAGAGATCATGTGACTTGAACAAAAAAAAAAAAAAAGAGGAAGCCCAACATTCCCAGTTGTAGAACTTGAATGTATTCTTTCAACGCTACTATCTTTCCTTTTACAATACAGTGATTCTCACAGTTCACAATAATTGCTCCCTTTTTTTCTTACTGGGCGCGTGTAGCTTCGTTACATCTTGAATAGCCAATGGATAAATGTGCTCACGCTTTTAACATAAAATTTATAGAGAAAGCAGAAGTTACAATGTAAATTTAGTTTCCCCAGGCGGCAGAAGTTACAATGTAAATTTAGTTTCCCCAGGCGGCAGAAGTTACAATGTAAATTTAGTTTCCCCAGGCGGCAGAAGTTACAATGTAAATTTAGTTTCCCCAGGCGGCAGAAGTTGCAATGTAAATTTAGTTTCCCCAGGCGGCAGAAGTTGCAATGTAAATTTAGTTTCCCTAGGCGGCAGAAGTTGCAATGTAAATTTAGTTTCCCCAGGCGACAGAAGTTGCAATGTAAATTTAGTTTCCCTAGGTGGCAGAAGTTGCAATGTAAATTTAGTTTCCCTAGGCGGCAGAAGTTGCAATGTAAATTTAGTTTCCCTAGGCGGCAGAAGTTGCAATGTAAATTTAGTTTCCCCAGGCGGCAGAAGTTGCAATGTAAATTTAGTTTCCCTAGGCGGCAGAAGTTGCAATGTAAATTTAGTTTCCCCAGGCGACAGAAGTTGCAATGTAAATTTAGTTTCTCCAGGCGGCAGAAGTTGCAATGTAAATTTAGTTTCCCCAGGCGGCAGAAGTTGCAATGTAAATTTAATTTCCCCAGGCGGCAGAAGTTGCAATGTAAATTTAGTTTCCCCAGGCGGCAGAAGTTGCAATGTAAATTTAGTTTCCCCAGGCGGCAGAAGTTGCAATGTAAATTTAGTTTCCCTAGGCAGCAGAAGTTGCAATGTAAATTTAGTTTCCCCAGGCGGCAGAAGTTGCAATGTAAATTTAGTTTCCCTAGGCTGCAGAAGTTGCAATGTGAATTTAGTTTCCATAGGCGGCAGAAGTTACAATGTAAATTTAGTTTCCCCAGGCGGCAGAAGTTGCAATGTAAATTTAGTTTCCCCAGGCGGCAGAAGTTGCAATGTAAATTTAGTTTCCCCAGGCGGCAGAAGTTGCAATGTAAATTTAGTTTCCCCAGGCGGCAGAAGTTGCAATGTAAATTTAGTTTCCCCAGGCGGCAGAAGTTGCAATGTAAATTTAGTTTCCCCAGGCGGCAGAAGTTGCAATGTAAATTTAGTTTCCCCAGGCGGCAGAAGTTGCTCGTTAACCAGCCACAAATTTCTGGAGCAATTTTGTCATCTACTAAACGCGCATTGATTTTGTAATTCAGAAGCTTTGAGAGTTCTAAGCCAATCCTGGCTATTGTCGTCGAAATGGCATTCAAATAGTTGCAGTGGTTTATAAATATACTTATATTGTTTCATAAATCGTTGTTTTAGACGTTGCCAATTGTCTCAGGGATCCACGCTTTGAGGCCTACTCCAGAACTCCACCCACGTAACAATTCTAGGTTGCTGGATCATCCGTGAATTGATGCGTCAATTAGATTCACGCTTGCCTCTCTCGGTACATAATCACTGACTTTCTAGTTAGTGTACACACACAAAATTAGAACAATTTCACCTCGGCATGCTGAGCTCTTCTCTCTGCTGCAGAGATCACAAGGTGCAGAGAACACGACAGTGGGTGCTTTAAAGATTTTCTGATCTGTATTTTCACGGGCAATGCAAGATGACAGCCGTGTGGAAACGTTCGTTAGAGGAAGCCAAATAGAATCCCCGTTTAGATGCCAAATGAAACTGGTGGAGGTGAAAAAGAGCCTCCACTGTTCTGTCACAATCCACACATGCCAGAATGTGAGGACCTTTCATTTCTGATACATGCGGGAGAAATCCATGTCACCTACCGTTAGGTTGTCAGCCTTCGCGATTTTATTTCACATGCTTTGCTACATTAGAACACCGCTGGCACTACTTCGCTCGCACTACTTTTTATGCACTACTTTTTATGCACTACTTCCGTGGCAGCACTTAACAATTAGGAGAAGGAACTCTTACCATTTCTGTCCGACCTCATCTATTATTCTAACGCCATTTCTTTACATTTAGCTTATTTTCTGTGAATGCGTCCTAACAACCCTATTCGATTTTATTTAAACATTTAAAAACCCAGCAGTTTTTAAGAACAAATGTGGGTGTTTGTTTATAAGTCATTGTTTACAGTATTTGTATATTTATGTTTCTACAAAGCTTATATCAACTCACTGTCTGTCTGGTAAAAAGTTTGTGCACGTTATTTCTCCCACATCCAATCCCGGATCAAGCTGAAATTTTGCCCAATTATTTCTTTTACCTGACAATACAAGAATCAATAAAAAAAATTAACCCGTTAGTTAATTAACTATTGGTAATTAACTATTTTTGATTGGTATCTCAAACAAGTTCTAGGAATTATTGATGGGGTTTAAAATGGAGGATGAAATACTAGAAAACAAAATATTTTTATTTTTGACCTACACAACTGGAAGTTTAATTTTTTTAAGTTTCTTTTAAGGACTGAGTTATTGAAAGCAATAATACTTTTCTACATTTTTTAAAATATAATCGAAAGCACATATTGTTTCGTAAAATTATAGAGGAAGGCAGTTTTTTTCTTTTTTTATTTTTTTTATTGAACATGACATCGGTGTTAGATTGACCTATTGGCAACACAAACTATACTTTGAGGGCGCCTACTTGTGTTGAGTGCCCCCACAAAAATGGTTCCAGGAATATTTTCATTCTTTTTGAAAAAAAGAGCAAATGAGAAATAGCCTAATGTTGATTACAAGGCTCCACATATCTTTAAAAGCTTAGGGCCTTATCAAGTTCTGGTAGTCTCACGTGATTAAAAAAATATCTATTGAAAAAAAAGCCATTGAAAAATGAAAAGGGTTCCGGAACAAAAAATTACATTAAGTGTAATTATAGCAATTAGTTTGAATCATTCATACAAATAAATTTGTAATAGGTCTAGACCAACAATAATGAATCTGTGCGATTAGAAATATTTTTACCAATTGTTATTGTTCAGGAAAAAATATGTATGTTATTCTATTGTAATAACGAACGATTGTTTGTATCTTATTGGTAATAATAAAATAAAGCAATAACGATTGAGTACTTGGCTAGTGTTAGAAATGAAAGCATGATCAATGGAAACAATAACGTAGTTTTTCTGGGGTTTTCCTGTGTGTGGTTTTGATGTTGATCCCAGCTTCGAATAAATGTCGTCTAGTCATTAAAGACGCCATCTTTATGTCACACATTTCTAGTGTCAATGTTCTGGTGTTGTCACATTTCTTTGTCCCTGGCAGAAGTGACGCCAGCTTATATTGACTTGACATTATCAACATCTTGTATTGGTTGCTCTTATTTGACCTTCACCTTTTCAGGATTCCCCCCTATATTATTTGTATGCAAAATAAAGAAACAAAATAAAAGATATTGACTATGAAAACAGTCTTTAAAACGTAAGCAGGTCATGGGTGATGCGAACTCCCAGAATGAAGACCTACTTGAAAACAATACTATAAGTAGTGGTCTCTACACTTCCCCACTTCTGACACCAAATCGCCGCCTATAAATGAGAGAACATAGGTTTAAGTTCAAACACGTGGGGAAAAAAGCCATCAGGTCAAGGCTGTTCGTGGGTGGGACGAGGGAGTGTGAGATAAAAAGAACTTAATTGGAAGGAAGGGGGCGAACAGGGGAAAGAGTTATTAGCTTACTCTAGGACGACTTCGAACGTTAAGCAACCATACCATTTTTTTAATATTCATTCAAAGTGTACAAGTTGGCAATTATCTTCCCCTGTTTTACAGGTAATCAATGGCAATATCTTTTGTAGTAGGTCTATGGTTAGAACTATGTGTCAGATTACAGAGAATGTTCTTAAGCTGCTTGTTAGTACACTTAGGACGTTTTTGTAAGATAACTTCGGGACGTCTTTTTTATAAGATTACTTATTTGACATGAGCTCAGCTAAATACTTTGTTTTGTTGTCCAAAATATGATGCAGCATTGACTTTGTTTCTAGACTTTTCTTCTGTTTTCCCAACTAACAAAAATAGAAAGTGAAAAAAGTGTGTGTTTGTGAGAGAGAGAGAGAGAGAGAGAGAGAGAGAGAAAGAGAGAGAGAGAGAGAGAGAAAGAGAGAGAAACAGAAGGATGGGGAGAGAAGATAACAAGAAGGAGTGAAAAAGAGTAAGAGAGAGAGGAAATGCCTTTGTTCCTGTTCTCCTACTAATAAAAGAAAATAGAGAAAGATAAAACAAAAAAGAAACAAAGTTACAAAGACAGTTTGTGTGGAAACACAAACTCAAAATCTACCCCTGAAGTGGTCCACCCAGGCAGATAAAAAGGCAGGTTTCAATATTTTCAGATTAAAATTCTATCATAGGCAAATTACAGAGAAGAATGGAGAAAGAAGGTTGACAGATCTTGTGTGGTGCTTCAACGATCCTGCAGAGCAAGGAATAGGTAAAAGTGAAGGTGCAGTTGAATGTGAACCTTGCCTAACAGTTGTCATATCATGATTATCTAGTGATCTAATTGTTTTGTATAGGGTCAATCTCTTATTCTTACTTTAGTGTTTAATAGTGATACCATAGCAATGCAGTTCACGGAATAATATGAAAAACTACTTATTAATTGTTGTTTTAAATTATGTTGACTTATATGCATACTAAATAGATTTTTTCTATTTAAGAAAAAATAATAATTTTTTTTTGCTAAATGTATAGTTAGCATGACTAAACTTCGCAATACAATTGTAAAAAAAAAAATTGTGTCAAAAATCCAAAACCGTTATCATAAATGTGTTAACAATATGGTAAATGATAGTTTCCCTTACTAAATAGCCTTCTGAGTTTATTACTATTAATAGTGAATAGTAGTGAAAAGGTGTACTTTTATGAAAAAAAACTGCTTGCATAGTTGATTTTAAAAATTACATTTTTCGTTTTCAGAAAAGAAAAAGAAGCCGTTGCATCAGAACTTTGAATGGTCTAAAATATCATGATCTCGGTTTTTCAATATCTTTTCCAGTTTACGAGATCTGAACGGGCGGATGGACGGACGGACGGACGGACAGAAAGACCACACAAAACTAATAGCGTCTATTGTGATGTTGCTAGTTCAGGCTGTCTTGAAGTCAACCAATTACTCTGCAATCGTTTGGGTGTAATTGTTCGGGTGTATTACGTGTAGTTGACCAACAACACAAACAAGAACTGGCACATCAATTGTAACAGGTGAAGAGATGTAGTCAACGATGATGAACAAGTTAATATATATTTATTATGATAAAAGGCCACAGTAGAAGTCTCTGTCACTAAACACGTCGTTACCCTGGAGTGTTCTAACGCTAACTGATTTTCCGGTCTCTAACCCAACATATCCCAAACGTCACTAGTCCCGTTCAATATGCGTCTACTATGGTGCGTCGCTAAATAACTAAAATAACTAACCTATATAAATAAGGTGTCTAACAGATTCCTCCCCCCCTTGAAAAAAAAATATGTCAATATTTTTCCACTACTGTCAAGTCTTACAAGGGCATTTTCAATTTAAGGGGAAGACAACAAACATAAAATCTTGACATCTTCATCTTGACTTCTTCATCTTGACATTTTCATCTTGACTTGACAGTTCTTCATATTCAATGTCAATGTTCATAACAGTTCATAACATTCCAGAATCATCCTCCTTAGTACACAGTTCATCATAGAGGAAAATGTGGCATCCTATGGGCATGTCCTACACATCTCAAATGTTCTTCACTGGCAGTAATCTGATAAAATACAATATTTCAAAAAACAATTACAAACTTTATTTACACATTCAATACATTTTTCTTACCACCCTTTTATACGCTTTTGTCCATTTTTCTTTTATACTCACCCTTTTCCATAGAACTAACTTTCGTCAATGATATATGAAATGATTCACACAAAAAAAAATATCCATACTTACTTTTAAATGCTTAACATCAAATTTACTTATCTCCCTTTTCCATAACATATAAATGGTGTCAATATATTAATATATATTACATACTCAATATAATCATAGTTTATTTACAAAATTGTTTCACTTCAATGTCATTCTAGACAATAAATCAGCTACAATATTCACAGATCCACTAATAGCTTTCACTTCAAATTTATACTCCTGTAGTGCTAAGAACCATCTATAAACACGACTGTTTTTCATGCTCTTTTGCTGTATATATTGAATAGGTTTATGATCAGTTAATAATATGAATTTCCTTCCTATTAGATAACTCTCTAGCTTAGTAATTACCCATATTACAGCTAAGGCTTCTCTTTCAATGACACTATATTTTTTCTCTGCCTCTGACAATTTTCTACTTACATATAATATAGGATGTAAGTTATCATAGTTCTGCATTAAACAACCACCAATAGCATTACCAGATGCATCAGTTGTGACATAAAATATTTTGTCTTTATCAGGTAGTCTTAATATTAGTTCATGACTAAAAACATCTTTAATTCTGTCAATAGCTTTCACACATTCCTCATTACAAACTACTTTTTGAGGTTTTCCTTTTTTAAGTAAGTCATTTAGTGGATTCACTATTTCTGCTAAGTTCTTTATAAACTTTCTGTAATACTTTACTATTCCTAATATGCTTTTAATTTGTCTTTTTGTTGTAGGTATTTCAATATTAAGTACTTTCTTTATGTTATCTTCAATAGGGCTAATCATGTTGTTATTTACTTTATGTCCTAAGAAAATTATTTCCTCCAATCCTATTTCTACTTTTTCTGCTTGAATTGTAAGTCCACTTTCTTTTATTATTTTGAATACTTCTTTTACATCTACCAAATGTTCCTCCCAACTATTATTAAAAATACATATGTCATCCAAATAGCAAATAACATTTTCTTTGTTTCCAATTATCATGTTCATCATTCTATTAAATGTGGCAGGTGCATTTACTAATCCAAAACTCATATAATTCCATTGAAAAATACCATATGGTGTTACAAATGCTGTGTAAGGTTTTGCATTTTCTGTTAAAGGTATTTGCCAATAACCTTTAGTTAAATCTAATTTAGTAAAAAATTTTGCTCCATTTAATTTATGTAAAATATCCTCTATATTTGGCATTGGATATGGGTCAAATTCTGTGATGTTGTTAAGTTTCCTATAATCAATACATAACCTTATATCTCCATTCTTCTTTTTGGCTATCACAATTGGTGAAGCATAAGGAGATGTTGATGGCTCAATTATACCTGATTCTAGTAAATTGTCTATTTCTTTCTTTACTTTGTCTTGTAAATGTAGCGGTATTCTATATGGCTTAAGCTTGATAGGTTTTGTGTCTGTTACTTTAATGTCATGTTTAATAATATTAGTTTTTCCTGGTATGCTGGAAAAAATTTCTTTGTATTCCTGTATTATTTTAGTTATATCTTTTGACTTTTCCTTAGTTAAATTATTAAGATTAATCTTTTGCCAAGTTTGATTCTCTTTTGTTTCTATTACAGGTATTTCCTTAATATCATTTTCATTGTGATTTTCATTTGTTATTATCATCAAGCATTCTTCTCTTTCTGAAAATTTATTTTCTATTTCCTCCTGAATGTTTTGTATCAACTCATCTTCTCTATCATGATACAGTTTCAAATTATTTATGTGATATGTTTTAATTTTCCCATTTATTTCAATTTGATAATTCACATCACTAATTTGTTTTATCACCTTAAATGGACCTTTCCATTGTTTACCAATTTTATTTTTCAGGTCATTTATCAATATTAATACATTGTTTCCTACTTCTAGTGTTATCAATTGTCTTTTCTTATTTATATTCTCATGAGCACTTTGTTTGTACTTCTTATTGTTGTTATATGCTTGAGTCCATATTTCTTTCAATTCTGTTGTGATTGTTGTTTCACTGTCATTATTTAATTTATTCTCATTGCCTATTAGATTTTCTTTAAAAACATCTAATTCATCTCTGGGTTTTCTTCCATGTATTATTTCATATGGTGAAAATTGTGTTGCTTCATGGATGTTGTTTCTATGAGCAAATAGTACATAGTTAATGTAATGATCCCACTTGTTCTGATTATTCTGAATTATTTTTGTTAGTGATCTTTTTAATGATCCACCATATCGTTCACATAAACCGTTACTCTCCGGGTGGTAAACCGAAGAGTATATGTGTTGTATATTGTATTGTTTAGTCCATTTCTTAAATTGTTCTGACTTAAACTGAGATCCCTGATCACTCAATATAATTTTAGGTATACCATGTCTTGTAATTACTTTTTGAGTTATGGCATTAATGATATTTTCTGCACTTGTATTTGATAATGGGATTGCCTCTGGGTATCTACTAAACATGTCTATTACTGTTAAAATGTATTTGTTATTATTTTCAGTTTGAATTAAAGGACCTATTAAATCAATAGATACTTTCTGAAATGGTGCTGTAGGTTCATCCATTTCTTGAATAGGTGCTTTATTCACTAGGCTTTTGTTAGATCTCTTTTGACATATGTCACATGAGTTTATGTATTTGTTGATTGTTGCTTTCATTTTGGGCCAAAATACTTGTTTTGACAAATTCCTATAACATTTCTTTACTCCCCTATGTGCTGCTAAATTATTATCATGTGTCATGATTAAAACATCTTTCCAATATTTCTGTGGTAAGACAAGTTGTTTTATTTTCTTGTTATCCTTACTTGTTTGTCTAAATAATATTTTATTCTCTATACAAAATTTCTCCATTGGATTATTATTGTTTTTATCTAATATTCTTGAATAAATTTTCCCAATAATATTGTCATTCATTTGTTCTAATGCAAATGTGGGTGTTGTTTCTTTTTCACTTTGAGATATTTGTGTTTCAAGACTATTTTGTGTTTCATTTTCTATCTCTCTTTCCTTAACATCTGTATTTTCTATTTGTATTACATTACTGGTTTCTTCTTCTTTATCATTACTTATTACATTTATTGTATTTTCCTGTTTCTCATCTTGTTTATTCATTGATCTTGTTATTACCATACTTGTTATATTTTGTGTTTCTATGTTTTCATGATTTTGTCTTATGTTTTTGTATTTGTTTTGCCAGTCTTCTAATTCTTTTCTTGAACATTCTTTAACTCCTTTTATGTTTCCTACTAACATATCATATCTCATTTCTGGTATTGCAATGCCATCACAATAACCAGTGAAAAATGGAGTTTCAATGTATACCCTTATAGCTTTAAATTCCCTTACAGTGCCATCTGCTAATTCTACTTTCTTAGTAAACCCTTTATACCAATGAGGTTTGACAAATTTAGTTTTTACTGCCAAAGTGTTACAACCTGAATCTCTGATTAATTCCACTGGAATTCTATCTACAAACCCTGGGTACACTGCAAAATTGTTCCTATTTCCTTCCATGAAATATACCCTATCTGTACCTTTATTTTTGTATTCCCTACTGTAACTCCTATTTCTGTAATTTTCCCTGTCATTCCTATCTCTACTCCTATATCTACTGTTATTTTGTTCATTGTATCTATTTCTACTTCCAGACCTACTATTCCCTCTTCTACAGTTAGCTGCTATATGACCTTTTCCTTGACATTTAAAACAGGTTATTTCACTATATTTTCTATTTCCACTATTTGATCTGTTTCTATTTCTACTTCTATCAACATTTTCTTTGGTGTATCCTATTAAATCTACTTTGCTCTTATCCCTATCAGAAAATGGTTTATTTGGATAGGCATTTTTGTATACTCTCATTATTTCTGTTATTTCATCTATAGTTTTTGGGTTTCTTTCTCTAATAAAAGATTGTAACTGAGGATCACATTTATTTACAAAGTTGTCCACTAGAATAAAATTTTTTAATCCTTCATAAGAGTTATTCACTTTTTCTAATTTTACCCACTTATTGAAAAAATCCTTTTCCATATTAATGGTAGTTTGGGGTTCTATTCCTAATGATGGTATATTGTCAAAGTATTTCTTTCTAAAAGTTGTAGCATTATGACCATATGCATTTAATAACTCTCTTTTTAAAACCTGATAGCTATCATCAATATGATGGTCATGATTTTGGCATATTGTTAGAGCTTGACCATGAACAAAGTCTATCAGTATTTCAGACCATTCCTCTTCAGGCATATTAAATGTAGACATTTTTGCCTCATATCTTTTCAGGAAATCACCAATGTCATCCTTCTGTTCATCAAAACTTTGTATTTTTCTCTTTAGCCATGTCTGTGAATTAGGGTTGTCTCTTTGAGTGGTATAATTATTTGAGTTATTTGTGTTATTTCTTTGTTCAGTTTGGGCTCTGGCTTGTGCTGCGTCCAATCTCATCTTCTCCATTTTAGCTTCATGCTCTCTCTGCCTTTCTTGGTCTTCTTTTTGCTTTTCATATTCTTCCTTTCTGATCCTTTCTTGCCTCTCTATCTCTTGTCTTTGATGTTCTTCTTGTCTTTCTATCTCTTCTTTTTCCCTTCTTATTTTATCTTGACGTTCCATTTCTTCCCTCACAACTTGCTGTACATAAGCGGCTAAGTCTTTTCCTTTTAACTCCATGGCCTTTCCATCCTGCATAGCTGTTTCCTTAACCTCCTTAAGGTCCACATATGATGATGTAGCCATTGTGTTTTATATTTTATATATATTTTTACTTAGCCTATATTGGTTATGGCTATACTTTAAAAGTTTTTACACACTTTTATACCAGTTTTAAGTGTTATGTCTCTATCTATAGATTTAGTAAATGTGTAAATCTAGTCTGAGTTATTATGGTTATATTCAAATCTGTATATTAGGTCCAGTATTACACACAAATTTAAATCTAGTATATTATAGTATGTATAATAATACTATTTAGATCTATAGTTATCAAGAGCACTATGACTTTTAGATCTAGTATGAATAACTATGATCAATTTTAAAATCTGGTATGACTGAAGTCACAGTGAAGTGTTTAGAGTAAATTCAAAGACTGTCTAGAGTCCAGATCTAGATTAGATTATGGTTCTATTTAACCATACGAAACAAATATGTGTATACAATGTCAAATATATCTTCAACAAGATACATATATCTAGAATGTACTACCTTCATTCATTTTTCAATTAATAATATTTCAAATTAGAGTCTAGATGATTAAATTGTACCAAAGAGATGTACAACAATTTGTAGATCTAAATTTAGCCAGACGACAGTGTTTGACTACATAGCCAGTTTCGGCATTATTCTCATGGCAAAATCATATTTGATTTTAACCGCTCAAACTAAAATTATTTTAGTCTGATTCACAGTAAAAGAATCCTACCCGCACTTTCTATCATTAAGTGAAAAAAATTACAGATCTAATTAAATTAATAAAAATAAATAATTTAAAATAATATAAACAAATGAAATAATTAAATGAGACTATCACTATGGGTTGGGATGTGACAATATGGCACACAATGATAACGTCACGAAGTAACCAGGCAACAACGGATATGACGTTTACACAAACAAAACAAATTACAATCCTAAACGTATAATATAGCTTTTCATCTAAATTACGTCTTCTACCCCGACGGGTTTTAAGGCGCACCACCTGATTTTACTCAGGCTAACGTACCAAATTTAGACAAAATCTATTTCTAAGGGCAATCTAAACATATACTAATAAGAAAAATGGCACTTAGCTTTTGATAAGAAAGATCCCTTTGTTCGGACTCCCGAATATGTTAGATCACAACAAATTCCACTGCCTCTCTTCCAGTTCTGACTCTGTTCTCCGGTGCTACCAGTATCCCACGTAATGCCACAGATGTCCTGATATGCCACAGCAAAATGTTCCAGTTTCTTCGACGACTGTTGATGACCGTATGTGTAGTTCCGACGACTTTGTGTACACAGTTACTGACGAATAGGTTAACGGTTCTTCTGGCGATGACTTGACTTGTGTAGATGACTACTGACAAATAACAGTCTCTTGACGGCAACTTGATCTGGACGACTGACGAATAATGAATTTCTTGACGATGACTTGATCTGGGCTGACGAATAACGGCTTTCTTGACGATGACTTGATCTGGGCTGACGAATAACGACTTTCTCGACGATGACTTGATCTGGGCTGACGAATAACGGTTCTCTAAAATAGTTCACTGCTTCTGCTGCTACTCTGGTAGTACGACGAAGTTTGCTGTTGTACTCTGCTTCACTAGACCAAACTGTCCAATGTAGACTAGGTGAGACCAAGGTCACCTCCGACGACGTTCCGTTATACGACTAACGGTTTTCAACGAAATTAAGTGGATGTAGCTGTTTCCACAACTTCACTGCTAACAAGTCTAGGTATGGTCTAGACCGACGAATACTAGATAGATCAATGTTCAGTACTGATAAAGATTACTTCACTAACCTTCCAAAGGTTAAACACAGTGACCGTTATAAACGTGGCAAGCAACCGGTTCAATGAGCAAACTGCTCCACAAGAATCTCTCCAAGGGTAAGACGACAGAGCGATTTCGATTTAGTTAGCTACCAAACTTGTAGTACTCACAATACTTCTGACAGCGGGCAAACTGTCCTTCTCGAAACTGACGAGGTAAAACTTGATACTCAATGTGGCTCCTATGACGAAGAAAAAATATGTCCAACAGGTTCACTAACGATCTCTCACCCGTTATGAATGAACGGTTTCTCTGGTTGTAGGTCGGTTCAGCATATGAAGATCAGGCGTTGCGATGATTACGGTCCTGACGAAGGTCACCCTGAGTTAACGGCTCGTTGAACGTGCGATCAAACAGGCGACGACTGCTTGTAGATCTAGAACAAAGTCACTCTGCGATGCTGCTGTGTTCAGCCGTACTCCGATGAAATCTTATAACTTCGAGTGCACGACCCTCACCTGAGTAAACGTTCTGCTTCGAGGTCCGGTTCGATGTTCGGCTTCAACAGGGGTCCGGCTTCGAGGTTCGGGGTCGCCACTGTGATGTTGCTAGTTCAGGCTGTCTTGAAGTCAACCAATTACTCTGCAATCGTTTGGGTGTAATTGTTCGGGTGTATTACGTGTAGTTGACCAACAACACAAACAAGAACTGGCACATCAATTGTAACAGGTGAAGAGATGTAGTCAACGATGATGAACAAGTTAATATATATTTATTATGATAAAAGGCCACAGTAGAAGTCTCTGTCACTAAACACGTCGTTACCCTGGAGTGTTCTAACGCTAACTGATTTTCCGGTCTCTAACCCAACATATCCCAAACGTCACTAGTCCCGTTCAATATGCGTCTACTATGGTGCGTCGCTAAATAACTAAAATAACTAACCTATATAAATAAGGTGTCTAACACTATTCCCCTTTCGGGGGTCGCTAAAATTAAAAAAAAAACGGCGGCATTGAGATCAATTGCACCGGCTAGGCGTTAATGGCGTAGAATGTTTTAAAAGGTGAAAAGTCATCTTGTTGGTCTATTTGTATGTAGAAAATGTAACGAATTTATGTTGATAAACTGATACAATGTGTATAGTCTCAGCAAATACACAAACATACTGTACGAAAAAAACAAACAAAATTTTAGTAATTTTAAATAGGTTCAACAAAATTACATATAGACGTTTAATTGTGAGTAAAAACAAAAAAAGCAGCCTCGACTGAACAACCAACCAGGTATTTGGTCGCATCAAGTTTTCGTCACAACACCATTGCCCTAAACTTTCATTGAGATCGGGAATGGGTTATTGACATCCATCTGGCATGTGGTGAAAGGGGTAAATGACACATTGACATCTGATGCCAAACGAGAGAGTAAAGCGGAAACGCTTCCATGGTGCTCAGCGCGGTACAAAACAATCAGGTTACAAGTGCGTTGTTGACGTCCTGGGGGTCTCAACACTCGCAGCAATAACAGGCTCACGGAAGGTGCACTTAACAGCAGACGAGTCTGGAGGTTGAGACTCCCTGAATGGCGTGTGGAGGAGCAACAGGTATTTACCCGGGCAGCGTAAGATGTTAGCGTTGTGTCAATGTAACTGCCTTGTTTTGCATGTCTCTAGAATAATGTCGGGGTTTCATAGAAAAATAAAAAAAAGTTAACCTTGTGGTAGAAATGACAATACAAAAACAAGAGATCAATATCGATGGTTATACAATCTGACTGAATGTGGGTTTTCATAAGGTTGGCAGCTTTTGTGTTATTCCTCCTGAGATGAACTTTGTATTTTTTTAAAGCTTATATTAACTCACTTGGTTGTCCGTCTGTCTGTCTGTCTGTCTGGATTGTTTAACACGTTTTCCTCACTTCTCAATCTCGAATCAAGTTGAAACTTTGAACTATTTCAGTATAAGTATCAAATATTCTTTGAACTATTTCAGTATAAGTATCAAGTATTCTTAAGTACATTGATACTGAATTTGTCTCTACGTTTACCAAAACAAAGACGACGTTTGTGTGACAAAACGTCTTACTTTCCATGAAGATCTAATGACGATCACGGCCATAACAAAATGTACATGTGCTATTTATACCTCAAAAGTTATTGTCCGTTGCTGCCTCCTTATTTATTACACTTAATATTTGTTTTAGGATGAATAGTCCACCCTGATTGAACAAACAAACACTTCATTATTGGCCTTCTCGTGAGATTTTCTCTACTTAATTCGAGTAAAAGGCGTTGTAGACTCAAGGAGAAAGAATTTCTGAAGCTCAGAACTATACTCTTGAAGACGGGACCTTTGATTTTTTAGAGAGTTGACTTAATCCTGTGTACTACCATGGGGGCTTAGGGCTGCAACCACATATCTCCACCGAACTCGGTTCTGAGCAGTTTTCTTCATCTGCTCCCATGTCATTTCAGTATCCTCAGCTTCACTGATGACTGACCTCTTCGACGTTTACTTGGGTCAGCCCACTTTCCTCTTTTGAGAGAGTTGTGCGTATATAAATGTTAACTATGGTATCTTAGAAGAAAGATGGCAGCCTTGTCGTGCGGTATGAGCGCTGAGTTCCGAGTTTATACTACGATCGCTACCTTCCCTCGTCATCCTGAGGGAAGTTTGGACTAGGAAGTAGATTATCTTCGACTCAAAACATTTCACAAAAAGACATTTAAGACTATACTCTCATATATTTTAATCCGGTTTATAGGAATGACAATGTCTCATATATTAGCTGAACTTTAGAGGACTATGCTATTATTAACTTCATGTCTTTTCGCAGTTCATTTTTTTTTTCATTTTAACGTTAAGTTAAATACTTGTTTGTACAATGTTTTACGTTTCGGATGTTCCTTCAGAGGTGAAGATAATTTACCTCCTAGTCCAAACCTCTCGCAGGACGACGGGTGAAGGGGGGGGGGAGATGTCAAGGATTTAACCCGGGACCATCAAGTCCGAACGATGCTTCTGTATGTGGACCGCACAGCTACGCAGCTATTCAGTATGTATATAGTAACATTAGTGTATCTAGTTTCAAGTTTTAGTTGCATAGTTTCGCAATTAAAAAAAAGTAGACATTCGCTTAAAACAAAATTATTACGATTTGATCACACGAATTTTACCAAAAACTGTCCCTCGGCCACCATAATAGCCTTTGAAAGTAGAAAAGTAATAAGTCGAAATTCGAAAAAGTCAGGGGAGACAAACAACAACAGTTGTCACATAGAGGCCAAGCGGTTAACGTTCTTGTAAAACCCATTTCTTCTGAACTCTGGCCTGAACACTGCTAGGGCGTGGGTAACCCTGATAACCCTGCTTCATCAAATTAGGCCCACGGTTTCCCGTTGAGCATTAGGGCGAAAATCATAGCCCCGCGGGCCACGTTGAATAGCCAGTGACCAGCTGTAGGGGCTACTACGTCCATTTCCTTGAACCCTTTATGTGTGTGCCTGGATGTGCGTGCACGTGTGTGACGTGTCCTTCAGCTAGTCCTCATAATGAGGCTACTTAAGTCTTGGCTTCACCATTTTGTCTACAGGGATGGGGCGTGGTACTCACTGAAAGTTTGTTGAACCTTTTCTTTACTTGAGAAAATACATTTGTTTCTTTCTAAAGACCCTGGTCACTAGGGTCAATTTTATGTCTAATAACTACTTGAGATCTTCGGAAAGTGTGCATTGTATGTGAATAAAACAAGCAGAATATGAAACATCCTTTTAAAAAACAAAAACAAAGCTTACCTAAAGGGGAAAAACTCCGTTCTTTAAACTATATCTACCAATAATGTAGAAGCTATTTCCCTTATTCGATATCAAACAAAATAATTAATTACCAATAATGGTGGGAAGCGTGGTCGAGAGGCTAAGTGCGCATGAACTTGGCTTGTCTTGGCTACCTAGAAGGGGGCTCGAGGTTCGACACCCGACTCGGGCAGAGTTGTGTTTACTGAGCGCCTAAAGGCAGCACGGGAAAACCAACTCCTAGATACCCCCTGCCCCCCACTGGTCCACAAATGAGATTGGACCAAAAGCGCTCTGAGCATGCTATAAGCATGAAAGTAGCGCTATATAAAAGCTATAATAATAATAATAATAATAATGGAGTATTTTTGTTTATTGATTCTTGTTTTGTTAGGTACAATAAATAATTGTTTAAAGTTTCAACTTGATCGGAGAATGTGTGAGGGAGAAATAGCGTTAACAATTATTTATGCGGACTAAACCCAACGAATTTAGACATAGTGTATATGTGAATACTGAAGAATTAGTTTCCCTTGTTGCTATTAAACAAAATTATGAGTTACCAGTAATTCATTGTTTAATTGGTTACTTTTTTTTATTGATTCAAGTTTGTCTATATCAATGAACGATTGTGCGAATTTTCAGCTTGATCCGAGAATGAGTGTGAAATAAATAACGTGTACACACGTGTTACCAGTCAGACAGACAGACAGACAGACTGACTGACTGATTTGATATAAGCTTTGTAAAAAAACAAACTAAGCGTGTCTATAAATGTGTCCATGGTATACTGACCTAACGTTTAAGCACGCCTTATTTGCATTTCGATTTTTAGGATTTCATGACATTCTTTTTAAGCAATAAAATACGGTAACGTTGGGAAAAGAAAGTAAGCGATATGCAGAAACGTGGAGGCGATATAAGCAGAGGCGTAGCTAGGACGGGGGGAGGATAGGGGATAAGTTGAGCCCCCTTCCCGGGCCCCACTTGAGGTGGGCCTCCAAATGAGTGTTTTTTACATTAAATATTATGTAACATGCAGGGGCCCCCAAAGTGGTCAAGCTCCCCGGGCCCCCAAATGATGAAAAATTCCTAGCTACGCCCCTGGTAAGGAAATAAAAGGAGGAAGATTGGGAGTGATTTGAAAATAGATTAACTAAATACTCTAAAGGACGCCAAATTGAAAGATCGATCACTTTTGCCAATTAAATAATACAGAATTAGTTTGCACTACTGGCAAACGAGCTTGTAAATTTGATTTTATAGTGCAAAAACAGATGCACAAAAACTATTGTAAACCTTATAAATTATATAGATTATTAATGTCTTATATCTTCTGTACCTCGGGTACATAAAAAGAGAGCTATTTATAGTTATTCGCCATAAAGGTAAAAAAAAAAAACAACTTCCCACAACAAAACAAAAACAAACAAACAAACAATGATGTGGAGATGTAAAGAATTACTTCACTAAAATCCAACGTCCACTTTATCTACAGTAACGTTCAAGTGGTCACTTATCGTAGAGTCCAGTCTGACTTTTTATTACTGTGATTCAAAAGTATGCCCCGAATCGTTGAGCACTTGCGTTGAGAAAACGAGTCTTCAACAGCGAAACTAACATTTTTCTAACCTCATTTCTGTCCCCGTTGGCACTACAAGTGACCACAATTGACCGGAGGCGAACTACAGCTATTGCTACTTTGTTGACAAGAAGTGGATGCTGTCGGCCAGTGAACGTTCCAGACCCCTCTTATGGTCAATCCTAAAACCTCATTCCTGAACTGAAATGGTACTCTTCCATTTTATATCCATTGTTTTCTTGTTGTACCGATCACACCGCGCATGCCCAGAATGGCTTTCTTCTTTCTCGTCTGCTAGTGGACATTGTGGAAATAGTTTGGTCAAGAACGAGAACTCTCTCTAAACAAGTAGCACCTATCAGCAGGAAAAAAAACAACACATCACTTCCAAATAGGGCCTTGGATGAGTTATCTCCCCCTTCACTCCTCCTCCGCTATCCTTTAAGATATTCCCTCTCTCTCTCTCTCTCTCTCTCTCTTTCTCTCTCTTTCTCTCTCTCTTTCTCATACGCCCTTCTTCACTATCGGTATCTCACTGTTTGTCTCACACTCTCTTTCACACACACACTCTCTCACTCTCTTACTCCAACTCACCAACTTCTCTCTCTTTCTCTCTTATTTTGTCTGTATTTTTCTTTAAAATTGACAAATCTATTATTTCTCTCTCTCTCTCTCTCCCCCCACAATTTTAAATGCTGATATTCATTGTTTTTTTCCCAAGCAAATTGAATGATAGTCTTTCCTAAGAAACTGAAGTATCGATCCAACAAAAAGTGCAGCACAAAAGACTAGCACGTGTGTACACAGCTCAGAGCAAAGTTTGCTCAAAATTTAATGAGCATATTGTCTGGTGTAGATACCACAAAAACAATCACACGAAACGATCATAATATGGGAACTTCAAAGGACAGACAGTCTACAATCTACTGCGTTACTGTCAACATCCTAAATAGTTATCTCAAAGTTGGCAACTAAAAATATCGAAATAAATAGACATTCGTTGGGGAAAAGGTTAAGGTTTGTTGTCAATTACTACTTTAACATTCAAAGTCAGTCACTGCTTCAAAAGTCAATCACTGCTCCATTATACAAAGTCAATCAATACTTCAAAACTCAATCACTACTTCAGCATGCAAAATCGATCACTACTTCAGAATACAAATTCGATCAATACTTTAATATTCAAAGTCAATCACTACTTAAAAAGTAAAAACACAACTTCAAGCAGTCACTACTTCAGAATACAAAGTCAATCAACACTTCAAAAATCAATCACTACTTCAACACACTAAGTCACGTAATACTTTAAAAGTCAATCACGACTTCAACACAATCACTACTTCAGTACACAAATTCAATCACTACTTCAGCATAGATAATTATTAGAATCTTGAATACAGAAAGTCATTCATAAGTTTAGCCAACTGATTTATTCATTATTGTAGTTTTCTAAAAAAAAAAAAAAAGATCAGTTTAACATCCGTCTACGTAATACTTTAATCCATTCCAACAAACTTCAATTTCTTCCAGTCTGACCAGACCTGTACGTGACACAAATGGACAGTTAACATTTAAAAAAACAACAATTTTCTAAAGAAACTCAACTCTGAGAATTTAAAATAAAGGTTTCCATTGTCGTTGTTTTAAAAAAAAAGTCTCATTTATTTTTCGTTTCGTAATTCGTTTATTTCTAACTATAAGCCTGGATTTGAACTTCCGAAAATGGAAAGAGTTGGTCACAGAAAATAACTAAAGGTTATACAGTCACTGAAGGTTGACACTTCACAGTAACAACATTATCTTGTTATCTTGTATACTTATTTCATCTAGTAAATTGTACTTGATAACACTTTTACACACAAAAATAGTTTGGTGAGTCTATTATTTTCTTTTTATTTCATTTCAACATTTTAACAACTTCCAAACTAAAAAAGATATAGACTCTATACCTGAGTATAGGAAATGAAGGGTTAAATATAATTTTAATAAGACATAAGAGAAAGAAACATGACAAGACTAATGACTGAATTGGAAAACAGTATGACATTAATGACTGAATTGGAAGACATTGTGAGATTAATGACTGAATTGGAAGACATTGTGAGATTAATGACTGAATTGGAAGACATTGTGAGATTAATGACTGAATTTTATAAGACATTGTGAGATTAATGACTGAATTGGAAGACATTGTGAGATTAATGACTGAAATGGAAGTTTAAAAACAACAACTAAAGAAATTAAAAGACGAAAGCTTGAAAAACGTTTTTTTACGTCAATAAAATACATTCTAATTGAAAGATAATAAACTTTACTTATGAATAAAACTACTTTATAAAAGTTTAACCAACAGAAATTTTTTAAAAATATCTTAATTATACATAAATCGATACAAATTTTAATGACAAATATATTGATTAAATGTTTCATTTCTTTTCTCTATTCAGCCATTTAATTATTATTTTAGTGTAATTAGACTTAATGAGCGGCTGACACATTGGTAAAAAAAAAAATAACTCAGTTTTAACAAGTTTGTATCCAAACACCACGTAGCCCACAAAACCTCAGATCAAGAAAATGTTTCTTAATTAATGAAGTAATTAGATCTAGTTGTGCCACACACACCATCACCCCAATTAAACCAAATAGTACACCTCCACGAGACCTGTAATCACTGAAACCAAATCTTCAATGTGCGTGTTCTAATGTCCAGAGTCTTTAGAGAACATAGGGCGGGGAAGTATGGGAGGATTTCAGTTTTAACTCTTTGCCGTTAAGAGAAGAAAAAAAAAAACAACTAGAGTTAAATCGCTGCCTAAACATTCCTTGTCTTTATCGGAATTCAAACTATGGTATACTACATGTGCATATATGCCACTCAGCAACATTTAACATTATATAATATGTAATCGAGTTAATTATTTGTGTATCTCTAAATGCATAAACATTGTAAGTGAATTACGAAATTCCGAAATCTGTTGAATTATATTGACTACGTTACTTTAACAAATGTCAAGCTCTCTATAATGTGTTAAACGTTTTGACGTCAAACAAACGGAGATTGGGAAGCGTGGTGGCTGCGCGGTAAAGCGCTTGGCTTGGCTTGCGAACCGGGGGTTCCGGGTTCGAATCCTAGTGAAGACTGGGATTTTTAATTTCTGGATCTTAGGGCACCTCTGAGTTCACCCAGCTCTAATGGGTACCTGACATTAGTTGGGGAAAAGTAAAAGCAGTTGGTCGTAATGCTGGCCACATGACACCCTCGTTAACCATAGGCCACAGAAACAAATGACCTTTACATCATCTGGCATATAGACCACAAAGTCTGAAAGGGGAACTTACTTTACTTTTACTTCTACAGAACAATCGATGATAGCAAAAAGACATCATTCACATCCTTTTAATCACGAGACATTGCAAGTAAGTTCTAATCTTGAAAACATTGTTGATGAGACAGCCAAGAGAGTCATTTTACTTTTAAATACGTTTGTTATGACATTGAACATCCTCCCTGCCCCCCTCCCAACACCATTCTACTTCCCTCCCTCCCCCAGAAAAAAAAAAGCTTACACCGAATAATAACATTCTTCCAAGGTGGCGGTAATGAAATAACACTCACCCTCCGCCAGACAAACCAAATTGTCTGATTCGAATCAGAAGCGAGCAAGGGAACGGACGACAACTCCGTGTTTACCTGTTGGGAGTTAGAGTTATTTCCCGTTATTGGGACCTGAACTTCAATGCGGTGCTAGAATTTGCTACGTGTTTTATCAAGGAGTGTCAATTGTATATACACTCTTCCCTCTACGCTTGTTCGATAGAAAGAGGCATAACATGAATAAAGAAACAAGATTTCAAAGAAATGTGAAGGTAAAAGGCCAGTAGATGTCCTAATGACGTCAAAGAAACGAACCATTTCCAGAAAGTTCTTGAAATTTTGATTAATAAAATTTATATGATGAAAAAAAAAAAAAGAAATATTCCTAGATTTTTGAAAAATCTGTTGGTGGCTCAAATCAATGAGATATTATATTCATTTTTCATTTTAGATTTTAATATATCGCCCAATTCAATTCAGAACAGTGAATTTTAACAGTTACAAAAAACAACAACATGATATGACTTTTAGTAATCTTTTTAGACTTTTTATGAAAAAGTGTACAAATAATTTCTAAATTCCTCGAAACAAATATTTTCAAATAGGCCGGTGATAATAACTGCATTTGAACCAGGACTATCTCGACTGCAACTCAAGGGCATGCCACACAACCAGCCAGTCTTATCCCTGTACTTATAA
The DNA here is from genome assembly GCF_947242115.1 of Biomphalaria glabrata. Classification (NCBI taxonomy): domain Eukaryota; kingdom Metazoa; phylum Mollusca; class Gastropoda; family Planorbidae; genus Biomphalaria; species Biomphalaria glabrata. The sequence goes on from NC_074711.1 coordinate 76,104,211, forward strand.
ACACAAGAAAGTCACGTGTTCGAAATAAAACTTTACTTTAACTCAAGCATTCAATGGACAATATTCTAGTTACAAATGGACACCATAATGGAGTGGAGAGTTTCAGACACGGAAAGAGGTCCATAAGCAGCTAGTTTCTTGTGTCCAGTGCAGAGAATAGGGAAGTATCCAGTGCACAGAATAGGGAAGTATTGAGCAAGGAATCATTACAATAAACCTGAAAGAACTTTCTGGCACTTTTCATCGCCTTGCAAACACAGTTTTAAGCTCTTTCGCATTTAGCACAATGTCATTTGTATTGTTTACTTGTTTTCAGTGACATTTCAATGTGGCACAATGTCATTTGTATTGTTTACTTGTTTTCAGTGACATTTCAATGTGGCACAATGTCATTTGTATTGTTTACTTGTTTTCAGTGACATTTCAATGTGGCACCTTTGACATTTTTTATGGTTTGTCTATTTATTTCTTCTTCATCAATTTCTTACCTTTTCCCTTAGGTTCCATTACATTGCTACCACATGTCTTCACATCGCTTTAACTTTTTTTTCTCTCTTTTATTAATTTCATTGCTTAATGAACATATAAACCGGATTTTAGAAATCTAAGAGTAAAGAGTATATGTATAACGGACACTCTACGTGTGCCTTTGTGCAAGTGCTAAATTTAAACAAAATATTTCTGTATTTTTTGGGGTTTAGGCCTAATTGAATCGACTACAACGACTTACACGATTAAATCATTTCACGAAACTAACTTCTAAAATGTTTCTCGGTCAGTGGGTCTGGTTGTAAATGTCGTTTGGATCTAATGGAATCTTTTCTTTTATTTAACACTGTTTCCCGCTCTTCTGCTAAAGCTTTAATTTCAAACTTGTTTTTATCTCTTGGAAATGATTTTTTTTCTTGCGCCGTGCAAAAGTCTCTCTGGAAGAGATTTAATTTGAAACCTTGAGATTACAGAGCGAATTGCCAAGAACATTACAGGAACTTTCCAGGAACATTAGTTTAAATAAAGAAAATTTCATTACCTGATTATAATTAATGTTAACATTCGTTTAAAAGATTTATGTTTGTTTTGGAAACTGCACTATTGACAATTTTTAAACAGTTTGATATATATATATATATATATATATATGGACCGAATGATTATTAGACTGTAGAGCGAAGTATCCCTACTATTTATCTACAACAGGAGCTGACTGGCCATATATGGGCATTTAGACAAATGCCTGGGACGCCCTCAATCAAATGGTTAGTAGTCCGACATCGAATTAACCGATTAGTAATGATGTACATGGCCAAAATGAAATATTTTTAGAATATTCTCTTTTAAAAGGGAGGACGTCGCGATTGACCCACGTATAGCCATTTACAGACTTTACGGTGTAATAGATGTCTAACACATTTTCAGTACTGATGGAATACCCTTATACTGTGCTTTTGATGACTTTTTTTTCTTGCTAAGTGATTAACAACCAACTTAAGATTCCTATTTATATAGAATTCCTGTATGTGTGATCATACTCGAGTCTCATTAAAGTATTCGATTCTTTAAAAAAAAAATGTGTATGACCAAGTGACAAGGCAGGTCACCTCGAACCCGGGTACGCTATTCTGCCTCAACATGGCACTCGGGTAGAAACGATCGTTTGAGGAAGTGATTAGGCTAAATGAATAGCAAAACAAAACTCCTGTGGGAGTGTTGAAAGAGAACTTCCACTTTTCCTGCCAATAATCCATGCGCCGTTTCTCAAGGGACCGTTACACTAATGGCGAGTCCTGCACGGTTACCTCGGTACAACATAGGAAAATGGCGGAGGTTCCCTGTGTACTCGGCCTTCGGCCATGCATTCTAGTCCATGCGCACGGGGTGCCTGATACATCGGAAATAGCAATGCTTTACATAGGCATTGACTTGGATCTCTTCCAGACAGAACGGTTGTTCACGCAGGCTTACATAGGCATTGACTTGGATCTCTTCCAGACAGAACGGTTGTTCACGCAGGCTTACATAGGCATTGACTTGGATCTCTTCCAGACAGAACGGTTGTTCACGCAGGCTTACATAGGCATTGACTTGGATCTCTTCCAGACAGAACGGTTGTTCACGCAGGCTTACATAGGCATTGACTTGGATCTCTTCCAGACAGAACGGTTGTTCACGCAGGCTTACATAGGCATTGACTTGGATCTCTTCCAGACAGAACGGTTGTTCACGCAGGCTTACATAGGCATTGACTTGGATCTCTTCCAGACAGAACGGTTGTTCACGCAGGCTTACATAGGCATTGACTTGGATCTCTTCCAGACAGAACGGTTGTTCACGCAGGCTTACATAGGCATTGACTTGGATCTCTTCCAGACAGAACGGTTGTTCACGCAGGCTTACATAGGCATTGACTTGGATCTCTTCCAGACAGAACGGTTGTTCACGCAGGCTTACATAGGCATTGACTTGGATCTCTTCCAGACAGAACGGTTGTTCACGCAGGCTTACATAGGCATTGACTTGGATCTCTTCCAGACAGAACGGTTGTTCACGCAGGCTTACATAGGCATTGACTTGGATCTCTTCCAGACAGAACGGTTGTTCACGCAGGCTTACATAGGCATTGACTTGGATCTCTTCCAGACAGAACGGTTGTTCACGCAGGCTTACATAGGCATTGACTTGGATCTCTTCCAGACAGAACGGTTGTTCACGCAGGCTTACATAGGCATTGACTTGGATCTCTTCCAGACAGAACGGTTGTTCACGCAGGCTTACATAGGCATTGACTTGGATCTCTTCCAGACAGAACGGTTGTTCACGCAGGCTTACATGCCTAGAGCTCGAAGAGCCTTCGGCTCAGCTCTTCGACAATCAAACTGTCACCTCGGAAGAATGCCATAGAACAGAGGAGCAAAGATTGTTCCCCGGCAAAAAGAAGAATGCCATAGAACAGAGGAGCAAAGATTGTTCCCCGGCAAAAAGAAGAATGCCATAGAACAGAGGAGCAAAGATTGTTCCCCGGCAGAAAGAAGAATGCCAGAGAACAGAGGAGCAAAGATTGTTCCCCGGCAGAAAGAAGAATGCCATAGAACAGAGGAGCAAAGATTGTTCCCCGGCAGAAAGAAGAATGCCAGAGAACAGAGGAGCAAAGATTGTTCCCCGGCAGAAAGAAGAATGCCATAGAACAGAGGAGCAAAGATTGTTCCCCGGTAAAAAGAAGAAGGCCATAGAACAGAGGAACAAAGATTGTTCCCCGGCATAAATCAAAATGCAGGAGACGAGTACGGTGGCTTGATGACGTAGAGGCAGATCTACAAGAGCTTAAACTCCGGGCATGGAGACTTAAAGCTTATGATAGATCAGAATGGAGAGAAGTTCTAAAACAGGCCAGGGCCCTCCTGTGCTGTAGTGTCAATGAGATGGATGATGCAGACGAGGAAGAGCTGTATTTGGTTTTTCGAAATTCATTTGGTTAGTTATTGATCTCAATAGCAAATTCCTTGAAGACATTGACACCCAACAAAACGGTTCATCAATACACTCATGCTTGCCTTCAGTTGTCGATGCTATAACAGAACGGTACACATTATAAGGACAAATCATTCTTATATTAACTCGTATATACGACACACACTTCGTTGGTTGGATCGTATGGTAACGCCTAGACCAATCTTAATACCCGGTCTGCCCCTAGTCCACAGACAGTTTCACGTTTATTCTGAAATGTCCAAGACACGCACACATATATAAAAATGATAAACAAAGCTAAATCCTAGCCTGATGTTTATTGCGTTAAAATAAAATAAAATAAAAAGTCTTTAAAAAAGAATATTTAAACAAATATAATGCAGATTCAGTAAATATTTCACAATTCTCTGAAGCAAAACTATTTTCCTTTTAAACTTATGAATTTCCATTAGCCTTGAGTTGAAAAAGAAAGTAACATTAAAGAAATGATGTACTTTTTTTTTTAAATATACCACTCGTTTTGTCTGCCGTTTGTGGCCACATTTGAAACCGATGAGCTTTTGTTTTTCTTCAAGACATTAAGACTATAAAACAGGTCAATATTTAGGTGAATAAAGTAAAGAAAGAATCTAATCAGCCGAGAGACACATATTAGATGACAACATTCCAGAAAAAGAAACGTAAATGATGATTTCATGTTTGAACTAGAAGTTTGAGCTACAAACAATAAATAGGAATTGAATTCAACGGGCTGAAAAGCTGGTGTTTATTATTATTATTATTATATCCAAAAATTTATAACATATAACGTGGCCAGTTCAATGTGCAGAACTTGTTACATGTAAAAAAAAAAGGTACTGCTTTCAGACCTTGCGAGCTATGAAGGAAAATGATGTAGAGGTCATCTGTTTCTAAGGCTGCCGGTAATTGAGTGTGTCATGTGGCCTGCACAACGACCTACTTCCTCAACGTATGTCAGGTACCTATCAAAGGTGGACTCAGGGGCGGGCTAAAAAATCCCAAAGTTCAAAGTCTCAATCTTCACCTGGATTCGAACTTTAGTCTCATCGGTTCGAAAGCCAAGTCCTTTACCACTCGGCCACTCCTCCCATCAAATTACAAATTTCATCCGCCATAAAGAGTTTCATGAACTCAGCATTATCATAGAAATGTTCGAAATACAATTTATCCTATAATATAATCGCCACTTGTCCACTAAAATGAGTTGCCTATACTAGTCCTGTTTTTAAACGTCGTCACACAGTGATAATAGTTGTATATGTATAATTTATAATGTTATGTATAATTTATAATGTTATGTATAATTTATAATGTTATGTATAATTTATAATGTTATGTATAATTTATAATGTTATATGTATAATTTATAATGTTATGTATAATTTATAATGTTATGTATAATTTATAATGTTATGTATAATAATGATGTTTTCACAGATGCCGTCTATGTCACTGCTATCCCTGAAGTTGTTTGATCCAGTGTAACAGATAAGAGGAATCAGACGTTTGGAAGAAAAGGAATCGTGACAACGAAAAAAGTTTCCAACACAATCAATGACGATCTGATCCCTGGGAGAGAAACAAAGCGAAAACACGAAAACAAAGAGAACCAAGTAGTTCATTCACAAAGAGATGTAGTTTTATTTCCAGAATAGAACTCTTTTTTTTTTGTCTGCTTTGTCGTGCGCAGCAAGACGTTTGTAAGCTTACTGAGTGGGTTGACTTTGTAAATGGGTGAGTAAGTGGGTGGGTTGAATTAGTGAATGGGATGGATGAATGAGTGGGTTGGCCTAAACTGCCATAGAGCCTAGATTGATCTTTTCTTGAGCTAATTTAGATATACATTGATTTTTTTAAAAATTAAAAACTCTCCTTACATTTTAAATACGTGGTCCAAAGACACCAAACAAGTAGATTAAAAAAAAAAGTTTTAATGAATATTACAACATAATAAAAAGTCTAAAATATTTTCTCAGAACTTTTGATTTTATCAAAGGGCGTAGGTGGGAATCGATGTAGACAAAAATCTACACACACACACACAGAGAATGAGAAAGAAAGACAAAAAGAGAGATCCGGGTTGGGAAAAGTTCTAAGATACAGAAGGTGGGGTAGGGGGGGGGGGGGGTGAAAATGGAAAGAAAAGTAAAACTAGTGAACCAGTTGAGAGAGGATGGTCTCGAGTTTTAACCTGCGAGTTGCCACCGCCCTGCCATCCTACAGGCACTTAAGGCTAGGATGTAATCATTGCCATTTCTAAAGGAACTTGATAATCTTATAGAACATATACGAAGTAAATGAATGCAAACATAAAAGCGTTCTTGAGTCAACCTGTTCATTGCTTTTATATCAATACATCTGATAAGATTATTTTAGCAGTTTAATAAACAAAATATTGGCTAAAATAAGAGATAAAAACGCAAGGCACTATGACATATCTATATATGTTTACGGACTCCTTCAGTCGCGAAACGACTATTTAACATCTCATGGAAATTAGATGAATGTCTGGGCATTAGCCCAAGCCAATGACACTAGCTCCAGCTGAAATAACCTGCCCAGTGTGCAGCCTAACATTACGGCTCACATAGGTCTCACCAGCCACACGAGGAGGCACAAAACCACAGTGCAAAGCCGTCAGCCTCCTGGATGACAAACGTGGTCATCATCGAATCTCGATGGACGAACTATGCACATATCTATGGTCGGAAAGATGTCATCTCTATATATACAGGGGCGTAACTAGGGATTTGGGGGCCCGGGGGGATTGACCTCTTTGGGGGCCCCTTGCATTTTAACATTCGACATATGACATGGAATAATGTACGCAAAAATATATAAGCCCCAAATCAAATTGGTTCAGTATATCAGTAAATTTAACAAAAAGTAATCAAGACTCTTTTAATGAATAATACCTTTGTTTATTAGTTAAATAATGCACAAGTGACAAATCTAAATTGATATCGCTTCACGTCGTGCATTCTGTGCAGCAAAGACATCTATAACATCAACTACATCGATACTTTCTAGTATTTGTGACTTCACTGACATTAAAGCCATGATAAGCCTTTCTTGTGTCATTGTGCTCCTGAGATAGCTTTTGATGAACTTGAGCTTTGAGAATGATCTCTCACATGACGTAATGGAAGTGGCCTGAGTTAGCAGTAATCGGAGGAGGTTGCAAAGTTTGAGCACACGTAATTACCATATGAAGCCTGTTTCTTCAATATGTCTATTGGTGATTGTATTACTGGTTTGTTGATGAAAAGTGCTCGTGCATCAATGACATCATTGAAAAAAGCGATTTGCCATTTATTTCATCATACAAAAAAGGGAAAAGTAGCACAGTTTGTCATAAGCGGGTCTTCATCTAACAGGTGTCTAGGTTCAAGAAGAAACCCAAAGGTATCCATTTTCTTTCCAGCCTTTGGAATCTGCCCTTCATCTCCATATGAAATCTGTCCAGCACTTCTGTCGCAACACGTTTGAATTGCAGTTCTATTGACAGTCCTACATTAGAACTCAACTTCCCATTAAGTCTTTTCTTTCTTCTGGTTGTTTTGATTACAGGGAATCCATAGTATTCACTACCTTCTTTTGCTTTTTCGATGGATTGGGTTTTTGTCAATTTCTCATCATTCTGCAGAAAGCATGAATGGGTACTAATTTCTTTAGCAGCTTCCCGTATATGCAGTCCAGACTTTTGTAGTTTCTTCTGAACTATATTAATTGGGCGCAAGAGCTTTGACCAGAATTCAAGATAGGCAAAAAATTCTTAATTTTCCACTGCATGAAGAAGATTCTGTGCTAATATTATATGGTATTACGTCATTGTTGGTTGTTTATGTTTTGTGCGCAAGCAAAAGGATTCAGAGCATACAAAAGTGGGAAAGATCCATATCTCGTTATTCTCGAGTATAGAAATACTCCGAAAAGTGGACTGCCATATTCACCATCACAACTGCTGACGAGTAGAAAACTCAGGGAATCATTCCAACTGAATCGGTAGCTGAAAATGCAGAGACATTACTCAACGAACGACAGATGAAAAGCAAAGTGAATTACAATGCAAAAGCAAGACTACCTAAAGATTATTCTGTCGGAGAGTTCGTCTAGGTCAAACATGGCAGAAAGCAGTTGTCATAAAAAACATTCAGCACCCAGATCTTACATCATAAAGACAAACGGACAAACGGAAAAACATACAGAAGAAATCAACGCTTTTTGAATAAGAGTTTCGATGAAGACATCTCTGGGTACTATGATACCGATGAAGACAATGAACTGCAAACTGTTGGAACAAACGAAACAGACAGTTATAGACCAACGTCTAGAGAACTTGTTGTGCCAGTCAAGACAACCAGGAGTGGACGAATTGTTAAAGTTCCTAGTAGACAGGGCCGGCCTTAGGCCACTGCAGCCTAAGCGGTCGCAGTGGGCCCCGCGCTTTCATAGGACCCGCGCTAATTCTAAGTGTACATTATTAAATTAAACCACTATAACGTATATAAAAAACAGGGTTTTCGCGACCTCCTGATTTTCCAGGGCCTCCAGGAAATCTCATGAAAAGTCAAAATATACGATAAAGTCCTGAACTTTTTTTGAATTTATTCAAATCTCCTGAAGAATAGAAGAAATTGACATTTTGGGCTGCCTATAAAAAAAAAGTGGCATTGCGAGCTTTCATTTGATAAAAATGTATTGCAAAGACGAAAGTAGGCCTATTTTCTAATTCAAAAAAAAAAAAAAAATATTGACATTATGCTCATCCCTACCCAGACTAGGCCCCGCGCGATCCGTTTCGCATAGGGCCCCGCAAATTTAAGAACTTTAAAAGGAAGGGTGTGATAATAACTTCAAAAGGAAGGATGTGCTAATATTATATGATATTACGTCATTGTTTGTTGTTTATGTTTTGTGCGAAAGCAAAAGGATTAGATGGAAATAAAAATAGAGTTTCCATTGGATTGAGGAAAGATGAATAGAGGGATAATAACTCGAGTGTGAAGTTTAATTCTGAAATTATAGACGCCACACCCGAATAATGGACTATTCTAGAATTATTAAGAATAACTTTTGGATCTGTTATACTCGATTCTCTAAATTTTGCTTCAAGGTTAATTAGTGTAGCCATAAAATACTCGCCATTTAGATCTATTATTAGTAAAGGTAACAAGATACCTGGAATTCGCTGTATGTTATGCAGTTTTATTCGTGGCAACAAAGTTTAAAATGTAAAACTAACTTTAAAAAAAATTTGATCTCTGTGGGAAAAAATATTTTTAAAATGTCAACAAAGTCAACGTACTGATAGACCTAGATCTAGGTTTGGTCTTTGTGAAAAATTTAATCCATAAATGTTGAAAAAAAAAGACACCCTTTGACACTATTTGTCAATCAGTATATTAATTTATGTATTTACAAATAAATTTCGGACACCCATTTGGGGGCCCCCCCTATGTGGGGGCCCGGGGGGATTTTAAAATTCTCCCCCCCCCTCCCCCCCCCCCCTTAGTTACGCCACTGTATATATAGTTATGACATGATTAGGATTTAGGTATTTGTTTCGGAAATAGGGTTGAAAGTTTTACGTAGTGACGAATGACGTAAAGTTTGTTAAAAAGTAAGAACGACGGCGAGTAAACGAGGACATTAGACGGGTCCCTTCTTGAGGAGTAAAAGTGTCGACTACCTATCTTGATTGTTTTGGCATTTCGCCGGTGTTTGAAGGTTACCTCCTGTTTATTTCATTGTTTGTATTTGACTCGGCGGAAGAGCCACAACAAGATCTATATGTATATAATCAATGACATATTAGAACACGCCACAAACTGTATATCTTGCTTAGTTTTTCTAATACTATTACTATTGACTCCCCCATACCCCACTTAGTAGTTTAAATTTATTGTGTAATCATTGGCACTAGTCTTATGTTCATCTTTGAAGAATAGTTATAAAATGACCACTAGTCAGAACTTTGTGACTCTCCTCTTTCCGCAAGGGGACGCGCCCCACAGTTTGAGAAACGCTGCAAAAAGTTTGCTTTTGTGGCCATGTTGGCGGCTCAGAGATAATTTTTTTTTAAATTAACTTTAATTTCCACATTTCTAGATCTATAGATCAAACAATGATCTTGGTTGCTATATTCAGTCTTTAACATTGACTTTCGATTCAATATTGAACATAAGGTTAGCTGACATCCCTTAAACAGGTTTCTATACTGAAACATCGGTTCAAGAAATTAAAATTAATAATCATTGATTTAACAAATACTTCAGAAACGTTAATCATTTAGAAATTGAAAATACATTCTAAACAATCACACATCTAGAAGTGCAGAGTTCAGTGTTTTCGTTGTGAAACGGGTTGTTGCAGTGTGAAGTCATGGGTTTGAATCGCACAGCAAAGACAAGAGCTCTGTTGAAGGGCTAGAGATGTACAAATGCTTCACCAGAGGATAAACTGACGTCTGCAAGTGTGGCATGAAACATTCAAGGATTTAATTAACAGTTGGAAGAAGGAAAAAAAAATGCCCAAGATAGGCCCACGAACAGGTAAAGGTAAAGAACGGTTCCTGGCAGATGGTAAACACATCAGGAGCAGGGGAAAAGTTTGAAAAACGAAGCAACATTTGGTCGTAACCCCCGACTGTGTGTCTCATAGACTGACCTCTTTAGCCACATGAAATTTCGCCACGGATCTTTTTCTAGTCTTTCTAAATGATTGCCAGGCTACAGTATACTATATAATCTTTTAAAAACGGTTTTCTTTGAGGAAGCCGTGTGCTTGGTCAATACCAATATCCTGTTTAGGTTTTTTTTTTTCATATTACTTCACGGATTTCTCCACACAAAAAAATGTCTAGATCAAAAGGAAAGAAAGCCTACAGGAATGGAACCCAACCATCAACTCACTACAAACGTGTTACTTCAGCACGCGAGAGACCTTCAATCCTATTTGGATACAAGACTTGCACGATCGAGTCCCTTCAACTTAGACAAGCACGTGTCTAGAGTAGCAAATATTTCTAAAGGAAGGCATTGTAGATACTGGCACACAAAACATAATTAGTTAGGTTTTGAATAACGCTGAATTGCCACTTAAACCAAGTTAAAAAACAACTCGTAAAGTTCCCCTTTCAGACCTTACGATCTATGGGGCTGGTAATGTAAAAGTCATCTGTTTCTGTGGCCCTCTCGGCCGGCGCGCCTAAAAATTGGCGAGCACTTAAAAAAAAACAACTTTGACACTTTGTGGATATAAACAAAAACACGACAATTATTTAAAGAAAGTTTGTGTAGAAAATTAGACGAATGCTCTAAAAAGAAACACTGAAAATTCAAATCTGTGCTAAAATCATCATTAGTTTAATTTTTTTAAAGTAAACAAATGTTATTTCTTACAGAGATACAAAAAAATATGTATAAACGAAAGAACAAATGTTTATTTGTGTTCCTCAAGTTACAGTTTAAGTTGACAAGAAAATGTTCTAACAAGAACCTTCTATAGGGCACGGAAGTTGATTTCATTGCATGTTAAAACATGGGAAGCTACAGAGAGTTTAAACATGAGAATCTACGTCTTTATAGCCTAAATATAGTCTAAACTCTTTGTTTACGTATGACCTCAAAGATAATTACTAATTCCAGTATTTTCTTTCTTGCTGCTAAAACTAATCACGTCAAGTCGTTAGAAAAAGTAATTTCATTTTCTACAAAGTTGTTGTTTTAGGACTTCTACTGGAAACGTAGCGGGACAAACAGAAGTAGTCTTCAGAAGAAAAGTTGCTCAAAGGAAAGGGGAACTTACTCATCCCTGGATATAGATCTTTCATGCACAACAGCTACATGATAACACAAATCAAAGACCAAAAGGAATCGATTCTAAATAAACAGTTCAAATATAATGTAAGTGATGTATGAAGCATTGCTAGTCAAGGTATCGGAGTATTGTATTGGCAGTTAAGGCATCCGAGTATTGTATTGCCAATCAAAGTATTAGAGTATTGTATTGCCAGTCAAGGTATCAGAGTATTGTATTGCCAGTCAAGTATTAAAATATTGTATTGTCAGTCAAAATATCGGCGTATTGTAATGCCATTTAAAGTATCGGAGTATTGTATTGCCAGTCAAATTATCAGAGTATTGTAATGCCAATCAAAGTACCATAAGTCTTAAACATTGACTGTTAAAGTACCAGAGATGTATATTGTATTGACAAAGTACTAGAAGTATTCTACACTGACAGTTAAAGTACCAGAGATGTATATTGTATTGACAAAGTACTAGAAGTATTCTACACTGACAGTTAAAGTACCAGAGATGTATATTGTATTGACAAAGTACTAGAAGTATTCTACACTGACAGTTAAAGTACCAGAGATGTATATTGTATTGACAAAGTACTAGAATTCGTATACACTGACAGTTAAAGTACCAGAGATGTATTGACAAAGTACTAGAATTCGTATACATTGACAGTTAAAGTAGCAGAGACGTATATAGTATTGAAAAAGTACAACCACAATAGAGATATATGTTAGATTGACAAAATGCAGGACTGTTGAAATACCTAAGATATAACTTTTAACATAAATCTAAACGGTCTAAAATGTTACTCTATAACCTTAAATAACTCACCAAGTCACGGACCATGTGACAATTTAGAATCGTATACCTTACGAGTTAAGGATTAAGAAAAATCTTGATATAATTGAAGATGTATTGATTCAATATTACTTTCTAGTCAAGCGCTTAAGCTAAAGTGAAAAAAAAAAATGTGCTGTACATAAACATTTTTCAAACCTTGTAAAGCTCAAAGCATTGCCACTAAAAGTTTTATTTACTTTCTTACCTGTTTAAATCGTGAAGGTTTCGTAAGTAAAGGGATTTGAGTGAATTATTGTGTTCGATGTCTGTCCACTTTCCTATGAACTTAGAGTTGACGCTGTGAGATGTCTGTCCACTAAAGCCGATGGCAAAGTGGATACAGAGCTAACTGTGAATGTTTTCTTGTTTCTGTACTGTGTGTATGCGTTGCGGTGCTGATTCAAATATCTATGTCTTCAAGGCGTGACAAACGGCCGCGCGGAAGAAACTTTATACAGGCAGGTGACATCCCAGCATCCCTTAGTCAAATCACTGGGACCCGCGTAGTTCCATCGATCTACGGCATCACGTGGTTCACGCTACACCGTTTTTTTTTGTTTTTGTTTTTGCATATTTTTTTTTTCAACTTTGCGACTTCTTTTTTTATTATACGCCCCTTTTCTCATTCTCAATAGCTCTATCTCTTCCTCTCTCTCTCTCTCTCTCTCTCTCTTTCTCTTCATGTAAAAAGTGAAAGGTTCCGAAGTTCTCAAACTGCGATAATGTTTAGGGACGATGGTTCCATCATGGTGGCAATATTAGATTACAGGCTCCTCTACTCATATCGGTAAATTTTATAGTACGATCGGTGTATTCGATTCTATAATTAATTCTTATAGCTTACGTGTTTCTCTGGACACATTTTGGATAGATGTTCGAATTCGCGTTTAATCTCATCATCGTGACTAGTTGAGCAAATTTCTTCTTGGAAGCTCTAGCATGTTGGGAACACCCCCACAATTATTATTTCTAGTGTAAATATACTTAAGTTTGTACTGAGCACTGTATTTGTATTCTGCATCTCAAAAGTGGGAAGTGATTGGGGAAGCTTCCAACTCTCTCTAGCCACAATAGCTACGGAGGCATACCGGGATACCTTTTGTTTCTTTTGAGGAACACCACTAGTAAAAGATTGAAAAATGTTGACCTGTTCTTTAGTCGCTTGATTAGTAGATGACAACCTTGCTGAGTTACTGAGTCTGGCGGAACCGTTACCACAGACAGAAGAAGGGGCAATGGCGAGCAACTGGTGCCTAAACCAGTAAGCTTCGGGCAGGAGGGGCTCGTTAGCCTTGGTTGGCTACCCATCTAGGTGAAGGAAAACTCTGAATCCAAACCCCCGCTGCCCTGCGGCTATACTCAAACACGGGAAAGGCTTCGGGAGACAACCATGAGGAAAAATCAGGAGCTGGTGACCCTTAGGCAGACTGTGGCACACCGTGCTACAGCCTGGCAGATCCTGCGGCGCTACTGATCCCAAACTGTATTGGATATTCCGTTCCTTTGGTCACATCAGCTGTGCGGAGAGGGGGGGGGAACTGCTGTGTGGGCGACATCGTTCCGACCATAAACAATGCCCAGGCTTTCATCTCACTTGCTCTGAGATGAACCATAGTCGTTCTACGACTGAAGGAGGCCAATGAATAGATGACATAGATATAGATCTATGCTAATTTTAACAATGAGGCCTTAATTAGAACCTCAAATGTGTGATTAAAAAGCATCGAATAAGGCTACATAATAATCAGCCACCACACAGAATGGAATCGCCGTAAGTTCTAAAACTCGATCAAACAAGAAAGTTGTTCATTATGGAAATGCTCGACGCTGACGAAGCAACTCTTCTTGATAAACCTGCTAGACTAGACTCAAGACTGTTTGATGCATACTCACAGTTTGGCTTAATTAAACGTTAGTCAAAGAGAAACCAAAATACTAGCCATTTGCCCAATATACAAGGTGTGCACCTTAAATGACCATTGATGGCCAAACCCTGGAGTAGTTCATTTTTATCATCTTGCCTCCATCATTTCCAATGAAGTGCTTCTAAATAAGAACATAAACATAATAGCTTAGGTATAAGGGCTGTAGACAAGAGTCTGGGACACTGGGACAATGCTTTGCAGCCTAAAGCCTTAGGTTACCAGACCTGTGTGCTGAGCTTTCTGCTATATTGAAACACGGTCCAGCGGAGAAACTGAAAAAACGTGCCAAGATAACATCACTAAGGAGAAATCCCTGAAAACAGGGAGCCATCAGCAGTAAACGCCTTGCCAGGCTTAGAAATAACATAGAACGCCCCAGGAAATATTTTATGTAGATATTATAGAGTGCAGGAGTGGTGCATGTCTTCTTCTCTTAAGATACACTGATATGTGTAAGCAGGACATGAATCTCTTTAAGCACTAACAGATGAAAGAAACAAGTACAGTGGACAGACTTCGAACAGACCAAACATACATGTGAAGGTAGCCACCATTAAAAAAAAAATAACCTGACCTAATCGAGACTATTCATTATAGAAGGCTTCAACTTTGTCTTGCAACATCACAATCTGAGACCAATAGCTAGTTGCCACGTCGTACAGACCTGTGACGTGGCAACAGGCTATTGGTCTAAACTGCCCATAGGTTCCAAGGTATGACGCTTGGTCTCGGCCTTACTTCTCGGATACATGCAAACTTACTAGTGAAATGCTTTCATGCGTTTTTTTTAAATTCTCATCTTATACAAATGATCACGCGTGATCTGCTTTTGAATCTAAGAATAATTACCATACAGGTATTTAAATTACATATATTATATATTCATATACTTTATCTTCTATATTGATTTCATTTGATCTCAAGTTGAATCTGTTTATATTGTAGTAAAAGTTCCATTTAGTTTTGCTCACAAAAGAAGTGACAAGTTCATTCAAATAATTCGCCTACAGTGGTTTAGTTGTCTGCCAGCAGTTTGGTGCTACAAGCCACGTGATAATATTGAAAAAACAACGAAAAAAATGTCACGTGATAGCCATTGTGTATTACGTAATTTGTATAGAAGAGAGAGAGAACCACGTGGCTAAATGTTGTTTGTTTACGATTGGTGAAGGAGGTCCATTACGCTACGAAAAAAAAAAAGACGCGATTCTGCTACTGATCTCTCGCGTACACGCTTTGGCTTCCTGTGTATGCAAGAATCAACTACAAGGTGGCCAAAGTTATATCTTTTAGATGCTTCGTACAACTACAAGGTGGCCAAAGTTATATCTTTTAGATGCTTCATACAAGGACTTAGTTATTTGGTTTAAAGATTTTTTGGGGGCTAGAATTGGAAAAAAAAAAAGGGGGGGGGGCCTATTAGTTTTCGCTTGAAATGAGCATGGCTGCAGTTTACTTTCAATTTTATTGGGAGATAAAAATGCATGCAGTTTATTTGTAATGCTTACTAAGAGCATCTAAATGGAAGATTAGGCCTATTTGTGTTAAGACAGATTACTATATGAATGATTATAACGAAGATCTTTTTGTATAATTGAAGTCCAAGATTATCAGCAGATAGTTTACATTTTTTCAAGTCTTAAGATCTCTATACAGAATCTAATTTACACCAAAATAGAAAAATACAAGAAAACAAAAAGAACAAGAAAACAAAAAGAACAAGATAACAAGAAAACAAAAAGAACAAGATAACAAGAAAACAAAAAGAACAAGATAACAAGAAAACAAAAAGAACAAGATAACAAGAAAACAAAAAGAACAAGATAACAAGAAAACAAAAAGAACAAGATAACAAGAAAACAAAAAGAACAAGATAACAAGAAAACAAAAAAGACAAGATAACAAGAAAACAAAAAGAACAAGATAACAAGAAAACAAAAAGAACAAGATAAAAAGAAAACAAAAAGAACAAGATAACAAGAAAACAAAAAGAACAAGATAACAAGAAAACACTAAAAAAAAAATTACATTGTTCAAAAAGACAATACCTCGTTATACAACTTACAATAAAATTTAATTTTCAGTTTTTTTAAAGCTCCAATTGGGTATCAAACTGGTGATATTGACACCGTCAGTTTCTTGATTGAACTATTCTACCACTTAGGCCAGCGGGCATTGTATAAGATCACTATTATTTATGGTACTTTTATTACATGTAGAATTCTTAAGATCTAGTCTTGATTTAGATCTTCTTCTAGATCTTGAGTATATTTTTTTAAAATCTAACATTCATTAACATGAGAAAAGCAATCTCTCTCTTTAAGTGGCATAAAGAAGGTATTGTCATTTTAAAAAGTATTTATATATTTTTTTTTGTTTAGAATTAAATAGTTCAAGGCAATTTTGTTTCCATGCAATAAACCACGTCATTACATAATTCTGTTACCAAAAAAAAAAAACAAAAAAACTTTTCCGATCTATGCTTCCACGTCTGCACAGCTTACAACAGCTTCTGCGTTTTCTCTATCACCTTCTCATCAAGAATACTTTCTCGAGACTCTAAGACAAACTTCTAATAATTACATTTTGCATCGTTTCAGCACTTTAATGCATGAAGAATAGTATTCTCACATAATAATGTGTGTATTAAATGGAACTTTAAGTCTCAAGAGACAATATGTTTCTCTTGTTACAGTTCAGGAAACAAAAACAGTCCAATCCCTGACACACGTAAAACATAGCAAGAGTACAAATTGTGTAATTAAATGAATGTACACTTATAAGTGGAGTCAGGGGGACTTTGGTGAATTGTCTTTCTCTTTAAAGAGTCAAGTCTCGTTCCTGGAAGTGTTTTACGATGACTATTAGTTCATTTGTTTATGACAATAATCATCTTCCGTTATCGAGACTGTGGGATTGTGGGTTTTGAAGTAGAAAATAACCGTTAACTTTTATTTATTTACTTAAGATCCTTGTACACGTTTA
The DNA here is from genome assembly GCF_947242115.1 of Biomphalaria glabrata. NCBI lineage: Eukaryota > Metazoa > Mollusca > Gastropoda > Planorbidae > Biomphalaria > Biomphalaria glabrata. Next base: position 76,121,255 of record NC_074711.1, read on the forward strand.
TTTGATCTGTACAATCATCAAACTGTAAATGCAACATTTCCTCTATCAATAGTAGATTCCAATCTTTGCCTTGTTCCACTAAAGGAAAGACAACAACAGAACAGACTTCTCAGGGTAGGTTTAGCCCCGGTCGATAGCCATTGAATAAATGACCGCCTTAGCCCGAGGGCCAGATGTCCACGCCTCCCACGTCCCAGATAAAAGGAGGCGAGAGCAAGCCACTTAATTGGCACCGAACTGATAATATTGTGCTGTGAAGGAATCTAGACAGAATTACAAAGGCCGGTCTGTGATTTCTGCTGGACGTAAAGTGCCCTATTAGCGTAGAAGTGACATCCACCCTAAGTTATCCCCCCCTCTCTGTTCTCCTGAAAAAGTCACTTCTCCTCCATGGTGATTTCTACCAATTTCTTCACAGCAATCGGTGCGCACATGTTTTGTGTGTGTCCTTGTAAATGTTGTTGTATTACTTGGCTAGACGGTCTAATGAAAACTGAAATGATAGCAGCGATTTGGTTTTTTAGCTGAACTTATCAACTTACAGCTAAACGATACTCCTCTTCTCAGTAGTAGGGAGAACTCATTGTAGAGACGTGCGAGTCATGTGAGCCGATGAAAAGATGTACAATTGAGAGGATGTTTCATAATGTAGTTATTGAGTAACAAATGAGCTAGTCTGTTTCGAAGTATATTGTTAACATTTACGTTGTGTCTGTCTAGTGATGCATGTAACAGTATTATAGTTTGTAATAAAAATCTTGTTTTGCTAAATAAGAATTTTCTATTCTATTATTAGGTAAAGCTGGAAGGGGAGGAGCTGTTATTCTAAGAATAGAAACATCGAAAGCCTACATTCATTGTCAGTCCGGCGCTACATTAGAAATATTTGAAGTGTTAAGACAATCACAAATTTGTAATGAATGTTTCTGTGGCACATGTTCGTCAGTTAAGAGATTTGGAATGCCGTTCCGGTTCTAATTGACCGCATACCCTGTGTATCAGCTGTGTGGAAAAGGTTCATCTTTTAGCCAAACTAAATGGAAGTATATTAAAACAAAAGCTTAAACCAGTTCATGCACTACTACAGTCTAATGAGCTCTAGTCCGAAGGGTGCTGTATTTTATATTGCTACATATAACCAACTGTAACCTATAATATTTTGCCACTCTAAAGCTGACAAATCCATTGATGGGGTTGGATTTAAGATCTTTTTTTCGTCCTCTTGGCGTGTCTTCGGTGATTGTTTTTTGGTTAAAATGTGTGCCCCCAGTCGCCTATGTAGCTTGCCATCACATACGGAGCTAGGTCTTCAATTCTATGCTAATAAGGGCAAGCTGACACAGTCATTCTTCAAGATAGCAAAAAAAAAATGCCTTGAACATTTGGTATTCCCTCTTCCTTGATAAGTGCCCAACCAAGTGCCCACCAGTAAGCTGTGCATCTACAGCGTCCACACTGGCATTTTCCAAAACATCGCTACCCGTAATGCAGCGGAGATCAGAGCCATCATTTGGTAGCTAAACAACATTTGTTGACATCATTTAGATCTAGAGCACTTAAAATAGGGCAACAAAGATTACGATTACTGAGAACAATGTCCTCCTTTGGTGTTAGGGAAAAGGCCTTGTCAACGTTTTACCATGCTCATATCTGCAGGATTTTTACTTTCAATATCACTGCATGGTATTGCAATCTGAACATTATCGAGACAACTCATTTGCAGAAAATCTTAAATCCTGCTAGTAAGTTATTGGCAGTTGACCTTTTTTTTTTTAAATACGTTTTGCGTTGTGCCACTGACAGGGTTAAGGTCGAATGAGTTTATTTTGAGCTACAAATCAAGAAAGTACAATAAACATGCATATGTGTACCCTGTGGGACCAAGTAAAACAAGGGACGTTTGGGCCACAAGGCCTTCATCAGCTACAAAACAAACAAATTTGTAGCAAGAAAGTACAATAAACATACATATGTGTACCCTGTGGGACCAAGTTAAACAATGGACGTTTGGGCCACGAGGCCTTCATCAGCTACAAAACAAACAAATTTGTAGCAAGATAGTACAATAAACATGCAAATGTGTACCCTGTGGGACCAGATTTGACGTCTATTTTAAAAAAAGCTTTTGCTATTTATTGTTTTTTACATGTATGAAAATTGATCTGAGACCTGGGTGATTCTCAAAAGTTTCCACCGGAGTTACCTGCGTTAGAAAAGATTCCACGACACCACATGTAAAATGTAATAGAACACTAGCAAGGAACATTGTCCAATACATTGATTAACTCTACCCACCCAGCGGGTTGTTCAAAACATTTTGTTTACCATTCCATGTTCCCTCCCCTTTATTTAAGCGTGTTTTTTTTTTTTTTTTTTTTTACATATTTGTATTTTTTTGTTTTATTAATAACAAAAACTAATTTATATTAGAAGCTAGATATGACGTTTACACCCCCCTGCCCCCGACCCCACCCCCCCAAAAAAAAGTTTCTTATAATTAAGCTAATTTAAGAAATTTAAAAGACAGAATAAAGAATATTTTTTTTTTAATAATTATAATTAGAGAATGAAAGAACAAATTTGTTTGCATAGTCGATTGCATCTAAATGACATTGATTGTTACTATACTTATAATGACATTGATTGTTACTATACTTATAATGACATTGATTGTTACTATACTTATAATGACATTGATTGTTACTATACTTATAATGACATTGATTGTTACTATACTTATAATGACATTGATTGTTACTATACTTATAATGACATTGATTGTTACTATACTTATAATGACATTGATTGTTACTGTACTTATAATGACATTGATTGTTACTATACTTATAATGACATTGATTGTTACTATACTTATAATGACATTGGAAATATGATTCATCGAACTGCACTAACATTAAATGAAGACTTTAGATTTTGTTGTCATGACATAAGTCAAACCATACACTTATACCTATATACTACTCTAGACTGGACATGGAGATTTTTTCAACACTAAAAAAAGGGCGTGAAAATTTTTAGAAAGTTGGATCAAGGCGTTGTTTTGTAAAGTAGTGAGAAGAAGTAAAGTTGTTGTTTTTTTTCAACCCTAGCCTATGTAACATATAATTTAATTTTTAGATCTAGTAATTAAACATAAAAAATAAGAGTACTTTGGTCTCATAATTATTATTTTGCAATTTTTAGTTACATAATCTAGAAAGACCTAGTGTGATGGCCTTGTTCAGACTGTCTTGAGGTCAACTATAGATGACTGTTGAATTTCAATCAATTACTCTGCAAGCGTTTGAGTTTTATTGTTCGGGTGTATTCAATGTAGTTGATCAACAATACAGAATAAACAAACCATCTATTTAACGAGTGAAGAGATGTGGTCAACACTGATGAACGATTCATAAGATATTTATTCCAAGAAAGGGCCATAGTAAAAGTCTCTGTCAAGTAAACACGTCTTTACCCAAGAGAATCCTATTGCTAACTGATTTTCCAGTCTCTAACCCAAATTATTCCAAACGTCACTAGTCCCTTTCAATATACGTCTTCTATGGTGCGTCGCTAAATAACTAATACTATAAACAAGGTGTCTAACAGATTCCTCCCCCCCCCCCTTGAAAAAAAAATGTCAATATTTTTCTACTACTATCAAGTCTTACAAGGGCATTTGCATTTCATGGGAAAGACAACAAACATAAAATCTTGACATCTTCATCTTGGCTTGACAGTTCACACTATGTTCATTTCAATGTTCATAACAATGTTCACTTGTCACTCTATATACTTTCGAAGTTCATCATAGCAATGTGTCATTTCATGGGCACTTCATAGATCTCACACAAATATTCTCCACTGGCAGTAATCTGACAAAATATAATATTTCAAAACAAATTATAAGCTTTGTCTCCACATTTAATAAGTTTCTCCTTACCACCCTTTTATAAGCTTTCGTCCATTTTTCTTTTCCACTCACCCTAGATAATCAATCTATTTAAAGATGATTTAAACCAACATGAATTATTTCAATCTAGGATTTTTGAAACATTATCTCAATGGAAACAAACAGGAAATGGCTTTGTTTCACATATTTGCGTGAATATCCGAGAAATGATTTTGCATTATTTCTAAACTTTGAAAACTAAAGATCATTACTTTTCTAATACAGAAAAGATTGATTGGGGCGACTCCCCTTAGAGCTTGAAAAAGAGTTTACATACATAAATATACGGTGAATATACTATTAAAATCTATGAGCCAAACCTTTAATGTCCAATTTTTCAAGATTACAACAACGTTCAAAAACTGTCCAGCATTTCTGCAATGAAACGAAATCAATAGCGTTAAGTGAATTCATTGCGCAATAGAAATTAAAACATTTTCTTGTGAATACGGTATAACAGAAATTTTTTTTTTAAATCACCTTTTAGTAATCAAATGCTCTATCTTATCTTATCTTATCTTATATAATACAGACGTTACTTTAAAAAAGAAGATGATTACGTCCTACTTGTCATGCATTTAGTCATGCATATTAACCAATGACTTAAATTCTGCCAAGTCACTTGTTTTTTTGGCTAGCTCAGGCAACCCATTCCATGCTCTATTAGCACTCTAAGTAGAAAAAACATCTGGTTGGAGGCAATTGTTTTAGGCTTGAAACCTATGCAGTGGGGAATATAACATTTTTTGCCTTTCACTCTTGAAGATTCATACTGCGTAACATTCTAAGAGAAACTCAAACTAAGTTTCATTGTACGTAGGCCTACTAAGGGTGGATGAGTGTGAAGAATATAGAAATTTATCGTAAGATTCTTAATGTCCTCTCTTTTTAATCTGCCTACTTTTCAGAGATAGCAAGATTCTTAATGTCACTTCTCTTAAACACTGGAGGTAATAGTGGAATATGGATTTCATTAAATTCACTGATACTAAATCTAATTTTGACATTTTTTTTTATAAGAGATAGACTGTGAGGTAGGGGGGGAGGGCGAAGTAAAAAAGCGCCATACTTAGATCGGTAGGTCTACGCTATATTGATGACTCCGCATTTCTTATTTTAAAAAATGCTAACTAGCGCGTTTTCTTTTTTAAATTTTGATTCGGTCATGTGATCTCTTTTTTTTTTTATATATATCTTGTTGTCCTTGCCCTACTTTAAGTTTTTTAACCTCGTTATAAAACATGATTTTTGTCAGAACTCGGTTTGGTGTGTCGTCGGCTAATGAGGTAATTTGTGTGTGTATATGTTCATTCGGTAAATCTTGAATAGCTGCAGAAAGCACAAAGTAACAAACCATCGGAGGTTGAAGGACATGTACTCTAATGTATTGTGATAGCTACTAGCGGTTGAGGTTTCAAAGGGACGCAACTTTCACGTCAGTTGTCCAGACGAGACAGTGAGAAAAAGCTAACTATGGAAGGGACGCAACTTTCACGTCAGTTGTCCAGACGAGACAGTGAGAAGAAGCTAACTATGGAAGGGAGAAAACGAATAGACAATTGAACGCAGAAAAAGGGAGAAAACTTTGTGGTGAAAGGTTGAGACAAGCGCTTTAATGTTTAGAAAGAAATTATTATAGTTTTTAGACTTCAAGATTAAATATTTTCCCATATATCTAAAAAATATTAGGAATTAAAAGTTCATTTTTATTGTTTTTTCTTTATTTCATTCTATTTGAAACTAGCCGGACATTACCCTCGGCCTTCGGGCCTTAGTTTGGGTATTACTGATGTAGTGGATTGGATGCAGTTGCAAGTCAAACATGGCGAATGTTTCCTTGTCATTTGTATATTTTTGCCACGAAAATGAAAGTATATTGTGAAAATGGGTTTACCCGTTCAGACGATATATTCATATCTAATATAAAACACTGTGAAAACGAATTTACCCGATTTGTTAAAAAAGTTTCGTCCTTTAATAGAGATATATTTAGGTATTTAAATTTTTATTTTATTTTTAGGGCCTTTTGTTTTTGGGTGGGACATTAAACATATACTACGGTCTCCGCCATGATCTAAAGAGCAATTATGCCAAGTTTTATCAAGATGGGTCAAACGGTTTTGTTTTCTATGCAGGATATACCTACATACATTCGCCTTACTTTCTCCTTTAAATATTAGATAAATCATTTCTGTCATTCGGCAAGCTATTTGATCAGGTTAGGTTAAAGTTGCACAAAATATAAGATTATGCTTTGTCAAAACTCAACACTACCATAAAGATTAAGTCACAGATCCACTACAGCAACTGCTCTTGTATATATATCTCTCTCTGTGTGTATGTGTGTGTGCGTGTATAAATAGGCTGTGACACAATGTTCTGCTCACGCGAAGAACAACGTAAATTTGAAATTGACTTATCCAAGTATTATCCAAGTGGTGACCCAAGACGAAGAACGTGACCTGGAAATAAATAAAAATTACTTACCAAAAACAGCAAAGACTTTATACAAACATCACAAGAAGGTTGCATTGAGTTGTATTTTTAGATTTTGACATTTTTAAAACGTAACATTTTCTTTGTTTGCTTTCCGATGTACAAAGATTGCCTTCACGTCTGCTAAATGTCAACCACTTCCTGTCTAGCAATCATGCTCATTAATTCCCCCCCCCCCCCCCCACGAATTGATTGGTTGTGATCATCATTGAATGTGAATAGTGTTTTAAGTAAGCATTTAAGTGCCTGCCATTTCTCCAGATCTTCAAGTTATTAAATATCAACAGTAGCCTGTTGATATGTGGTCTAATGTTGTATAAAAGTTAGTTCCCTTAGCAGATGAGGAAGCGTGTGATGTTCTTTATCTAATGTGGTTGATTAAAAGCCTGTGTGTGTTTTGTAACTCGGACTTGTAGTCTGTCTATTTCTACTCGTAATTAAGAGTTAATTAACAAGCCCAAGACAAATAATAACCTAATAAATGAATTAATATTAAAGAGATACATGTTTACAGTTGTTACAATAGCTTGTCATTCCATTTCTCCTCTTGCTTTTATAACTATAGTAGTCTTCAGATCGTGTATTTAATGGTAGGCTTTCAATGGCGTATCCAGGGGTGATAATAAGGGAGTACCTCAAAGACTTCAATGATGGTCTCGTCTAGGATGTAAACTTTTGACTGAAATTATGTTTAGTACGACTACTTTGATGTTTCGGCTTCCAGAATTCTATTAGCCTCCAGCTCCAAGTCCTCCATAGAGCAGTGTCTGACGTAATCCTACTTTTTAATTTCGTGTTATAAGTTTTGATTCGTTTTCTGCCTCTGCATCATTTTCATAAATATCACAGAAATTGAAATCAAATAAGAGGCTAATTTATTCGTCAACTTTTCTTATGCCTCTACTTGCACCTGTAATGCTCATGTGAGACTGAACTTGACACACGTGAACTTGCTCTGAAATGTCAGAAATGTGACAAGTCCTTGACGACGTCATGGAGAGACCGAGTCCTGTGGGGCCAGGGTCCACGTGCACATTGAGACGTCATTAGGGACGTGTGATGGGAAGGTCTTGTTGATGGAGATGACAGCTTGGAATCAAACCAGGTCAAAAGGTAGTAAATGATGGTTGAAGAAGGGTTATTGGGGTAAAGGTCATCGGTTGACGATGGTTAGAAGTCAAACGAAAAGAAAACGACTTGGATCCTTCTATTTTCATATCATGTATTTTCATATCATCTGGGTAAAAGGTCACAGCTCATGTACATAAAGCGATTGGCCTATTGGAGATCAATTATGCTATAAAATTGTAAAAGGAGTTAAAGTGGGCCATAATTTCGTCTTGGCATGGTAATATTAATAATAATTTGGTCAAAGCAATTAAAGAGTATTCTATTTAAGCACGTTGGATTGCGAGTCAGGGATTATTTATAAAAGATCTATGTTGAATGAAACTTTTTTTTTTCTTACATGTTGGACCGCTTTGTGCTACTGAACAATTTATAAGCTTACTTTAGGTTAGTCCCACTGTAAAGAACAAGACAATATTTTCTAAGCGCTCAGATATATCGTGTTGTTGGCTTGTTGTTCTCCTCTGGATGACTGCATGCGACAAAACATTGTCTTAGTTTCTGACTTTATGGCATTGTGTTTTTAAAGACGTCTTTAGAATTTTCAGCGTTGGAATGGATGCAGACGAAAGTGTTTGGAATGTTTGGCTGTTCATAGGCTACAGGATCTAGAGAATTAGATCTAGATATAAATTAGTAAATGGTTTCTTTGTGATAAAAGTTACTGAGTGTTTAGTGGATGATGCAGGGACAGTGACTACCACTGACTGATTGAAAGAAAGAGAATTGGGCAACAGGAGACTGAAAAGGAGAGAGAGACCGACAGACACACCATTTATTTGTTATTTCTGAAGTTAAAATTGGCTTAACAAAAAAATAATAAAGATACAGTAAATGGAATCTACACAAGAATTCAACATATCTGAAGGTAGGGAAAGGCATTACAAGACCGATACATTATAAACCAACATATTGTAACACCCATGCAATGTCACACTCCAATATTCAACTAGCATATATATCCATATCACCATACAATATACAAAAATCTTAGAAATCAAACAATAACACTTTTGAACTTGGTTCTCTTTATTTGCATTTTAGCAGAGCACAAAAGATGGAATCAAAATATTTTCAGTTATGACAATATGTTTAAAAGTTATGTGTTGAAACTTATAAGATAAATATGAAGAAAGAAATTTTGAGCTTTAAAATTAAATGCAAAAAAAAAAAAAAAAAAATGCTGCATTTGAATGTAAAAATTACATTCATTAACATAAAAGAAGTTTCTTTTTCATGGCAGTAAAGATAAAATGAAATATCATGAAAGCAAGGCACACAGATTCAGTTGAAACATAAAAAAAAGATTATAATGAGATTATCATGTGATATTGTATATAATAAAATGTTACTGAACACCAAGAAAAATGTTAGAATGTATAATAACTATTTTAGTCTGGTTAGAATTAACTTTGTAAAACATATGTATTGGTACATTGAAAAGAATAACACAGTATTAAAAAGCCCAAAAGGCAAAGAAAACATCTCCATCTGTCCCATAACAATGCCGCAAACCTTAAACTTTAAAAACAAATCTTAAGCATACACTGAACAAAAAAGCATCAACAAACACTATTTCAATTTTTTGGGGTTCTAATTTTTTTCTGCTTAATAACTAATGTGATGAAAAGATTGCACACTGATGTCAATTATTTAGCTATAACAAGTTGAATTAGTGAAGAAAATTTAGATCAGATGATTATGGGCTTAAAGGGTTTACAGGTATATGAACAGTTGAGAATGAAGACAGTATGGCTATATCCTAAACTCTAAATCATTTCTTAGTTTGTCCAGAAAAACAGCAACAAAGTGATGAAAGGAATTAAAAATCACAGATTCAGAAGGGACAGCCGGAGGAAATGCACATTATTATGCATACATATCAATGTGCAGATAATAAAAAAAAAAACCAGAAGAAATGAAAATAGGACCAAAAGGATCCTGTTTCTTGCTACAGAAACTAAACAAACCTGTATAGACAAAAGTAGAGAAGACTAAGGGTAGTATGATGGTGTTAAGTTCCCAAAAAGCTAATAAGTGCTTCTATAGTTTCTATGTATGTGAATATTTATACATACTTTGTCATTAGCACAAGGAACCGTTCAGAAAGCCATAAGTAACCTTGCAGCCTTTGCAAGGATTAAAAGGATGGTGAAATCTGATTTTTCTCCTCTGCAATATGACTTTGTATAAAGGAAACTTCCTTTTCAGATTGTTTTTATTTTAAACTGTTTAGATGTATGTGTATTTTCAATTTTAAAAAGTGTATACATTTGGAAGACCATATACAACGATTGCATTTACTGAGTACTTAACATTTTCACGTTTGGTTTTCAGTCAAGACTCTTTATCATGGGTGCGTGTCTGTGCCTGAGGGACCATCTTACTTGTTCATATTATTCTTAAAAAATAGTTCATTCACATATGCATACATGTGAATGTTATGATTTTAAAAACCATTATATCTATTTCAAGTCTGATAAATGCAATTTTCAATTTTTATGATCTGCATTAGACAAACAACACTAACACAATAGCAGCTTATAAAAGACTGTGTTAGGATTTTTACAAAACAATGCATTGAATAACAAACATTGAACAGTAAATTCTTTCAGGATGAGACAGTCAAATGTGACTCTCTAAAGAATCTAAAAATCTGTTTTCTAATCTACACTTATTGCACACAAAATAAGTTTACTTAAGACACTAGTATGCCAACTTTGAAGTCAGGAAGTTTAAAAGGAAGAGTTTGAAAAGCGAATTGAAAGGACACATTGTAATAAATGATCAATGTTACATATTAAAGTATTGTGTTCTAGTACATCATAATTTTGTCATTGATATTGTTAAAACATATTTTTATGGCCATTTTCATTGACATTTGACATAGTTATTTGATACCCAGTTTTTGTAATAACAGACACAACAGACATCAAAATACATGTGGGAAACTTAGTGTCGAAATGAGATGGCGAAATGTTAATGTTAAGCATATATAATATTTTGAGATTTGTTTGTTTTTTTTTAGAGATTCACTGATATTGTCATTTTTTAGTTTACATCAAATAAAGAGATTTTCTACAAAGTTGACAAAGAAACAAAATGTATGAATTAAAAAAAAATGTTAAAAAAGAACCTCAGTCATAGAAAGAAAGAAGTAATTTTTTTTATACATAAAAAAATAAATCTTTCAACACTATCACTGTTGTAAAATAAACAAAAATAAATATTTGTGCTCCAAAAATGATAAAACCGTATAGGCTCTGGTATGTTTTTTTGTATGTTTTTTGTACATTAAAGCAATGTCTTAATGTTTTTGTCAAATATAGTCATTGCTAGAAAGGTTGAAACTTTTAAAGAGATTTCTTCAGTGTATAATAATGCCATTTCTTCACTTTATCAGGCTAGAAGGTATTATCTGAATTAGATTTATTTGAAACTCAGCAAATCAAGCAATAAATAAAAATATTGACTTTGACTCGATTCTGCCATAAGAGCAGAAAGAAAAAAAAAAATTAGTATAATCTAAAAGCACAACAACCTTATATGTAAGTGTATTTCAACAACAAGTAGTGTGTCATTGATCAATTAAAAACATAACACTTCAACTATTGTTGAGGGTGTTTGTTCTTTGAAGTCTATCTGTGATCCATTATTGCTTGTAATGCTTCAGTGTCCTGGCTGAAGGGTCAGTGGTGTCTCCAGACCACTTAGGCATCCAAAAGTAGGGTATCCAGGATGACTTGTGTGCATAGTACTTCTCAAAAATGCGTCTATAGTAGAGAGCCTCAGAAGTCTTAGGGGTGTTATGTGGGTACAAAGTGGCTGCTTGGGCCAAGTCATTCTTGTTGATCTACACCCAAAAATAAACAAAGAAACATAATTTTTTTAATTGGATAATATACTTGTATCAACATGAATGAGAAAGAATAAGCTGAATCATCAATTTAAAATTGAGTTGAAATAATGCCGTTAATAGAGAAACTGGCAGGAAAGATTTATTGTTTGAGATTCATTAAAATGTAAATAGAAGAAAAGAAATGACAGAAATAAACCTTCCCAAAATAAACCATGGATTTTTTAGTTATCTTTGTGTCAAGGCCAAAATTAATCAAAGCTTTCAATTAAAAGTTTAAAAAATCTAAAAGTTTTAGATGAAATAAAAAAACAAATGTCCCAATGTGAGCACAACTAATCTCTCCCATTTGTAGTTAGCTCATAACAAGCACTTCCAGGGTCGGTCCTACAGATCGTGGGGCCCTATGCGAAACGGACTGCGTGGAGCCTATTCTGTGTTGCGATAAGGATAATAAGTGAAAATTAAGATTTTGTATTAGAAAATAAATTCATCTTTACATTTTATTCATACTTTACTAAGTACAAAATCACTGGCAAATTAGTTAGCTTTACGAGCCATCTACAGTAGATAGTAGTTTTTCAACAAAAAGCTGATAAACATTCAGATCTGCTTTTTAGATTTACTATCGACTAGCAAAATATCGCTTTTTTTTAGCGGCCCCCGTAAGGGGAAAAAGCCGCTATTAGGTTTGTGCAAAATGTCCGTCTGTCCGTCTGTCCGTCTGTCACACTCAGATCTCGAAAACTAGAAGAGATATGAAAAATATTATTTCATCATTAAATCCGGCTTGAAAAGTTTAGGTGCAACGGCTACTTTTGGTTTTCTAAAAGCAAACCGTTTAATTTATAAAATTAATTATGCAAGCGATTTTTTCATAAAAATACACCAATTCTAAAACAATTACGTAAATGTAAGGGAGGCAATGTTACAATATGCTAACAAAGATGGACAATTTTGTGTATTTTCAGTATCACTAAGTCAAATATATTTTTAAAATGTACAGGAAATGTTTACAACAAATACAAATAATAGTTAAAGACGTTTTTTCTGGTCAACTAGCTGCTAAAATAAAAAGAAAACATTTCTGTTTGTTTATAAAGGCTAATAATGCACTTTGTATGTAAATATCACGCACATTTTTTTAAATGGACTTTTTATGCAGCGATTTTCGTGCAGTAGCGTAACGTTGCAACATGATCAGGTGCTAAACCAATTCCTTAAACTTTTTTTAAAAATCAGATTTTATTTATTTTTTGTTGAGTGCCCCCATCCGAATAAAAGAAGCTTATTTTTGTGCGTTTTGTCTGTTGGTCGGTCTGTCCGTCACGATTAGATTTAAAAAACTAGAACTCTAAAAGCTATTGAAAATCTGATTTACCCTTTAATGTTCCTCCCATAACATCTCAATAGTTTTAAGTATCTAAAATTGATTGTTCCGGATTTTTTTGTGCAAAACTAATCAACGCCAACAAATGTTTGTTTGCTCTTCTAACTTATATTACATTCAATTTCCATGCTTAAACGTTGCAAAAACACATTATCAATAATATGTTGTTCTGTTTTTTATGTAAATAGCATATTAATGCTAAATCATAATCTCTATACTGACTTATATTTCATTAAGTGTAAAAATGTTCCGGATATTGTTTTATAAAACATGAATTATGCCTAATGATTGTTTGAAATCGCATAAGGCTTTTAAAAAAAGTAATTTACTAGAATTGATTACTGAAAATTACTTTTTAGACATTTAATTTTCTTGTAAAACATAACATAGAAGTTTTGTAATCGATAAATAAAGTTCCGGATTTTGTTTCTTACAAATCGTCGCCAGAAATTTCCGAATTTATTTAAAAATCTACTAACGCCAAATAATTGTTTGAACTCCCTCTTCTAATTAATAAACAAATAATCTTCTCATTTACGAAATAATGTTTTTACGGATTTTTATGAAAAATATTTTAACTCACTACTCTCTTACAGTACATTTAACTTTCTACCTAAAACATTAAAAAATCTAATTATCGTTAATATTATGTTCCGATTTTTAAGGAAAACAGAATCCAAACACCAAAGTAAGGTATGAAAATCTCTCCACGTGGCTGTAGTACATCTAATTTTTATACGAGACCATCCAAAAAATGTAATTAACGGTATTACATTTATCTGAAATTCTCTTTTTCTTTTACTATTTATACAAACATCCGGAACAATCTATTATATAAACTTTTCAATTGTGTTCATACCTAAAAATTATTGCGATGTTTTGAAACGTAAAATAAAGGTTAATCAATTTTTAATAACTTTTAGTTGTTTTTTATTATATCAAGATAACGGACAGACCGACTGACAGACAAAACGCAAAAACAATGTGGCTTTGATCCTTTTTAAATAATATCTATTAGAACTCAGTGCACCAATGTCTATGAACCCTCGTTAAATATCTCGTGTAAATAAAGACATTTTTTTTATGGTACCGGTACTAGCCTATTGTGAGGTAATGGAATTTTTTTTCTTTGACGTCATATGAATGGACTCTTTAAATGTAATGTTAAAAGAACGCACTCGGTGCACCAATGTCTATTAACCCTCGAAAAAATTGCTTGTATTAATGAAAACATATTTTAGTCTAACTAAGCCGTGTGACGTAGTGTTTTTTTTTCCTTTGACGTCACATGGAATGAATTCTTTAAATGAAATGCTAAAAGAACGCACTCGGTGCACCAATGTCTATGAACACTCGAGAAATGGCTCGTGTTGATAAAGGTGATTTTTAGTCTAGCTAGGCCGTGTGACGTAGTGTTTTTTTTTCCTTTGACGTCATATGAAATGAATTCTTTAAATGAAATGCTTAAAGAACGCACTCGGTGCACCAAAGTCTATGAACACTCGATAAATGGCTCTTATAAATTAAGGCGATTTTTAGTCTAGCTAGGCCGTGTGACGTAGTGTTTTTTTTTCCCTCTGACGTTATATGGAATTAATTCTTCAAATGAAATGAAAAAAGAACTCGGTATAGTAATGTTTATTAAGCCTCGTTATGTGACTCGCGTTTAAAAAAGGAATGATATCTTGATTTAGATCTAATCTAGATTTTTTAAACTAGATCTAGATTTTTATTTCAGTATATCTAGATCTGGATTTATATTCTAATTAAAATTATTTTAGAGTCTAGATCTAGAATTTCTAGATCTAGTTTAGACTAAAATAGACTAGATTAAGATGTAGAATTTCAATTTCTAAACTTAAAGTGTAAAAAAAAAAGTGTAGATTTTCATTTCCAAACGTTTTGATCAATATTGTAATGTTTTAATATACTAAAACTAATCTACTATTTTTTTATTAAATTTAAATTTACGGCAAATGAATCTTTGAAACATTATTACTTTTGACCATCGGATGGCTGCCTGGTCGTGCGGTTTGCGCGCTGGACTGTCGTTCAGATTTATGGATGGCCCAGGGTTCAAACCCTGCCCGCTCCCATCCCCCGTCGTCCTGCGGGAGGTTTGGACTAGGAAGTAATTATCTTCAACTCTGAAGGAACATCCGAAACGTGTAAAACATTTTACATCAAAATTAAATCACCTCTTGAATATTATTTGCGAATATGCAGATCCGACAGGGATCCGACTTCGACGGGGGCCGCCTCTGAGTTTGTGTAACACAAACTCTCTTTGTAATCTTGTTTTTTAAGAGTTTAAGATAGATTTAAATCTATATTTGTATGCCAGTGAGTATTAAAGTAAATTAAGAATTTAAACTGTTTTTTTTTTGGTTATAATTCGCCTTATTATTACAACTTTTTTTAGTGAAACTGACAATGCTGTTTTTTTTAATTGCTAGTAGAATTGCGTTTTCCATATTGAATGACACCCAGAAATGACAATTTGGTCTGTTTTTAAGGAGATTTGCATCAGTTTTCAGAAGATTTTAATAATTTCAGGAGATTTTCATGACTATTTACGTATATATTACAATTTCAGGAGAATTCCAGAAACCCTCTAATATTAAGTTAAAATGGTATATTTTTATAATTTATGCCTAGAAATCGCGGGGGGCCCCACTGCGGCCGCATAGGTTGAAGTGGCATAAGACCGGCCCTGAGCACTTCAAAATGACAATGTTATTTGTTTGAATTAGTCATATGAACAGTAGCCCTGTCACTCCAAATTTTTTTCTATATATTGTTAATAGCATATGCTTCTGTAAGCAAAAAGTCATGGGAAAATATCATGTGTGGATATTTCAGAAAGTATGAACTCCAAAATATCATTAGCAACAATCATGATTTCCTCTACACACACTACTAGTTTTAATCATCACTGTGAGAAGTTCTGCTTGTTGCCTGACTCCAGCAAGCATAAACATTGCATGATTTTCTAAACAGTCAAAGAGATGGACAAATAGATGGCAATTTAGTTTTTAAAAAGATTTTTGGCAAACTATTCTTTGCTAGCACATGTGAAAAATAACTGTATAGCAATATTTTATAAATGTTACTTGAAAAAATAACAAAAATTACTAATATCATTTCTTTACTCTCTACTAAATTATATTACTATTCTTAGTACATATTATAAAAGTCTTTTTGTTTGAAAATGGTGCATTTGTATAATAAACATTTGAGTATAGTTAATTTTAAAAAGAAAACAGTTAGCTTTTAGAAGATCAAAAGTAACCTTTGCGCATGATTTTAGAATGCTATGAAATAAGAAGTTGGATTTCTAATAGCACTTTTAATTTTTGAGATCTTAACATGATGGGAGGCTAAGTGGTAAAGAGCTTGGCTTCTGAACTGGAGGTCCTGGGTTTGAATCCTGGTGAAGACTGGGATTTTTAATTTTGGGATCTATGGGTCCCTCTGAGTACAACCAGCTCTAATGGGTATCTGACATTAGTTGGGGAAAAGTAAAGGCGGTTGGTTATTGTGCTGGTCACATGACACCCTCATTAACTGTAGGCCACAGAAACATGACCTCTACATCATCTGCCCTACAAGGGCTGAAGGGGGAACTCATCATGACAAGTGGACAAACAAACCACAGGAAGTATAATAGTTGCTTTTCCACTTTTGGGAGTTGTTAATAAACATGAAAAACAAAACAACTGACCTGCTCATTGCAGTGATCCTGTATAATTTGATACCAAGACCTTGAGACTGAGGAAATACCGTCACTGAATGCTTCCTTTGGTCTCCACAAGATTTCATTGGGCAGTAAATCACAATCAGAGAAAGCTGATCTTTAAAATAGTCAATGAGAAAAGGCATAAGGTCAAGGCTGCATTGAATATATAATGTCAAGGCTGCATTGAATACATAATGTCAAGGCTGCATTGAATACTTAAGGACAAGGCTGACACATAGAATCATTTTGTTGCTGTAGTTGCTTATAAGATTAAAGTCATTGTTTGTTTTTTATTTTGTATCTATCAAGTTTCAAATGTCTTGCACAACACTTGCAATGTCTGTAACAGAATAGGTTTAAATTTTTTATTGTTTTCTAGTTATGTGTAATTCTTGCAGTTGATTTAGTCAAAGAATAAGTCAGCTTGACATTCTCTTTCTGTACTGAATAAAACAATTTAGTGAAGTCTTTATTTTTCCAAGTTTATCAATAAATTAGCTAGAACCTTATAAATGTTTGTGCATAAGCTTTTCTATATTTTTACTTTGGTGTATATTAATAACTAACAAAAAAAAAACAAGACAACATTGAAATCTATGGAATTAAACTACCATCTATTGTGGAACTAAATTCCAGAATACCATTTGATAAGTATAGATCTATATTATTATTGTTAGAGAAGCAATGCTGAGGTGGACAATTGTAATGGAATCAAATTTTCATTCTGTTTGGACCAATACAATTATCTTATTTTATCTTATCTTAATCAATCTGCATATGAAAAAAATTATTTACTTTAAAAAAATAAAACAGCACTGAAAAGAAAAAAAAAATATTCATACCACACAATGTTTAAATTATATTCTTTGTCTAAAAAAAATATTGTGCCATGAAAACTGTTGCCATGTAACAATACACAACTTTGCAATTTAAAAATTGAAACAGTGTCTATTTTGATGTGTTTTGTCAGGAGGGCCTGACAGTGGCCCTGACATATCTTGGCAAAGAGGGAGGGGAGGAACAAAATGTATGGGCCAATAATCTTTACTTGAGTTTTTATTTAGAGCCATTAGACTGTTTCAGCTCATTAAAGATTTGAGCCTGGAGAGAAATGAAGCAATGCTGTTTCAAAACTTCCACTCTATTCTCAAATAACAAACAAAAAGTTTATGGGTGAAATCCTTTGTCTGTACGGCTGTTGTGACACATTACTAAATAATGTTTGCATCATTGTGGCTTAGAAAAAGGAAACATAATTCAAACAATGCTGTAAAAAAAGGAATTGTAACCTAGGCAACATAGCTTTTTCTTTAACTAGGCAACACAGCTTTTTCTTTAACTAGACAACACAGCTTTTTCTTTAACTTGGCAACACAGTTTTTTCTTTAACTAGGTAACACAGCTTTTTCTTTAACTAGACAACACAGCTTTTTCTTTAACTTGGCAACACAGTTTTTTCTTTAACTAGGCAACACAACTTTTTCTTTAACTAGACAACACAGCTTTTCTTTAACTTGGCAACACAGTTTTTTCTTTAACTAGGCAACACAACTTTTTCTTTAACTTGGCAACACAACTTTTTCTTTAACTTGGCAACACAACTTTTTCTTCAGCTAGGCAACACAACTTTTTCTTTAACTAGGCAACACAACTTTTTCTTTAACTTGGCAACACAGTTTTTTCTTTAACTAGGCAACACAGCTTTTTCTTTAACTAGGCAACACAACTTTTTCTTTAACTAGGCAACACAGCTTTTTCTTTAACTAGGCAACACAACTTTTTCTTTAACTAGGCAACACAGCTTTTTCTTTAACTAGGCAGCACAACTTTTTCTTTAACTAGGCAACACAGCTTTTTCTTTAACTAGGCAACACAACTTTTTCTTTAACTTGGCAACACAACTTTTTCTTTAACTAGGCAACACAACTTTTTCTTTAACTAGGCAACACAGCTTTTTCTTTAACTAGGCAACACAGCTTTTTCTTTAACTAGGCAACACAGCTTCTTCTTTAACTTGGCAACACAGTTTTTTCTTTAACTAGGCAACACAGTTTTTTCTTTAACTAGGCAACACAGTTTTTTCTTTAACTTGGCAACACAGTTTTTTCTTTAACTAGGCAACACAACTTTTTCTTTAACTTGGCAACACAGTTTTTTCTTTAACTAGGCAACACAGTTTTTTCTTTAACTAGGCAACACAGTTTTTTCTTTAACTAGGCAACACAACTTTTTCTTTAACTAGGCAACACAGTTTTTTCTTTAACTAGGCAACACAACTTTTTCTTTAACTTGGCAACACAGTTTTTTCTTTAACTAGGCAACACAGTTTTTTCTTTAACTAGGCAACACAGTTTTTTCTTTAACTAGGCAACACAGTTTTTTCTTTAACTAGGCAACACAACTTTTTCTTTAACTAGGCAACACAACTTTTTCTTTAACTTGGCAACACAGTTTTTTCTTTAACTAGGCAACACAGTTTTTTCTTTAACTAGGCAACACAGTTTTTTCTTTAACTAGGCAACACAACTTTTTCTTTAACTAGGCAACACAGCTTTTTCTTTAACTAGGCAACACAGTTTTTTTCTTTAACTAGGCAACACAACTTTTTCTTTAACTTGGCAACACAGTTTTTTCTTTAACTAGGCAAGACAGTTTTTTCTTTAACTAGGCAACACAGTTTTTTCTTTAACTAGACAACACAACTTTTTCTTTAACTAGGCAACATAGCTTTTTCTTTAACTAGGCAACACAGTTTTTTCTTTAACTAGGCAACACAGTTTTTTCTTTAACTAGGCAACACAGTTTTTTCTTTAACTAGACAACACAACTTTTTCTTTAACTAGGCAACACAGCTTTTTCTTTAACTAGGCAACACAGCTTTTTCTTTAACTTGGCAACACAACTTTTTCTTTAACTTGGCAACACAACTTTTTCTTTAACTAGGCAACACAACTTTTTCTTTAACTAGGCAACACAACTTTTTCTTTAACTAGGCAACACAGTTTTTTCTTTAACTAGGCAACACAACTTTTTCTTTAACTTGGCAACACAGTTTTTTCTTTAACTAGGCAACACAGTTTTTTCTTTAACTAGGCAACACAGTTTTTTCTTTAACTAGGCAACATAGCTTTTTCTTTAACTAGGCAACACAGTTTTTTCTTTAACTAGGCAACACAGTTTTTTCTTTAACTAGGCAACACAGTTTTTTCTTTAACTAGACAACACAACTTTTTCTTTAACTAGGCAACACAGCTTTTTCTTTAACTAGGCAACACAGCTTTTTCTTTAACTTGGCAACACAACTTTTTCTTTAACTAGGCAACACAACTTTTTCTTTAACTAGGCAACACAGCTTTTTCTTTAACTAGGCAACACAGTTTTTTCTTTAACTAGGCAACACAGCTTGTTCTTTAACTAGGCAACACAGCTTTTTCTTTAACTAGGCAACACAGTTTTTTCTTTAGCATGGCAACACAGCTTTTTCTTTAACTAGGCAACACAACTTTTTCTTTAACTAGGCAACACAACTTTTTCTTTAACTTGGCAACACAGTTTTTTCTTTAACTAGGCAACACAGTTTTTTCTTTAACTAGGCAACACAGTTTTTTCTTCAGCTAACATAAAAATGTTGCTAGTGTAAAGTATTTTCATTTGTAATGTGCCATTGTTAGAATGTTGCATTTAACATACATAAGCCTTACACCACATTTCCATTTGTTTGGGTCAATACAATCTTATCTATTAATTAGAGATCAATGCACTTTACCATGATATACAATTCAAATAAATAGAACAGAACTTTTAAACTGGGTTAAGCAGGGGATTTCGTTAAGTCACAAGCTTGTTAATGGGCTTTCAATGTATATGTTACAATATTTAGCATTCATTGAAGAATGTTAATGCAACTTCATTTGAGATTAATGTTGAAATGAACAGATGTATAAAAATACAAGAAAATATTTCAATCATCTAAAGCTGTAGATATTCTTTTGCCTGTTGTTTTTTTGTTTGTTTGTTTGTTTGCTTTTCTCTTCATTCTTTTATATAATGAGGCATTAATTAGTCAACCCTAACTCATCATGGAATCAAAATGTTTGGCAAGTAAAATTAGCAAGGCTGTAGGAAAAGTCAGGAACTCTGCCCAGTTCCCACTTGGAATGATTTCTATGATATTCTATAGAAGGTAAACCAGAGAGCAAAGAGAGAGAGAAGGAAAGAGAGAACAGGCCATGAAATTTCATTGTGACAGATACACTCATTCACAAGCTAAACATATATGTTAGGTTGATTGTTAAAATGTGGCCTGTTTATTAACATTAAAAAAAAATAAACAATTTAAAGTCTGGGGAAAAATTAACGGGCATAGCCAGTGTGTACTGCTAGTAGTTATATAGTTACCTTGTCAAGATTGAACATTTGCAGAATTATATGTGCTATGAAAGCTAAACTAAAAATGATGTCAATTCTAATAACGATAAAAATATTTTTTGCTGATGATTCCTTAACTTCTTAGCAGAGTTTAAGTCATTGATTAACATGCGTGACTAGATTGACACATGAAATGCATAGGATGTAATTTTAATAGTGCATGACTAGATTGACACATGAAATGCATAGACGTAATTATCTTCTTTTTGAAATAACTTCTGTAATGTATATGAAAACATAAGATTTTTCAAGTCTTTCACCTTTTCTTGGCTGCTTTTATTTGGGTTTTGAAAGTCTATGTTACAGGAAGATATGAATTCAACTTTTTGCACAAGCTTAGTGACTTCTGAACCTTTGTTTAAAGTACTACAAGGGAGTACCTATTGACATTCCTTTGGATTCACACAAAAAAGAAGATAACTTTTGACATTCTCCACTCTGCGCAACTTTTGTACAATAAGTATTGCCTCTATTCTGTAAACAGTAGAACACACCAAAACATTATGACAGGAAGGATTTGTATACTGACCTAAGTAAATATTTTTCTATTCCTTCTTTAGGCTGGCGTAATTCTGGGTCAATAGACAAGTAGTAACTGGTGAATTGATGGTCCAGGAAAGGGACGCGGATCTCAAGTCTAAAAAACATAAAGAAAACAAAGCTCTGATTTAAAAACAATGATGAAAATGACAACAACACAATTGAAAAACAAAAAAGCAATAGTTAGTAATAATTAGGCCTTCTAAACATGATAGTCAGAGTTTAGATAGCTGGTAAGATGTTAATTCAGAAAGATTTACATGTCTTAGTCTAAACACCTGCAGCTATACATTGTGGTATTGCTCTCCTAGTTGTTAAAGCAGACATATAACTCGATAACTATTTGCAGTTCACTCTCTGTTACAAGAATATGGTTTTAGAACCTCTTGTCTTGACAGCTATTTTAGAACCTCTGGTCTAGACAAATATTCTACAAGGAATTCTACAGCAAGACTTCAGGCCTACCTCGAGCCAGAGCTATTTTGAGAGATTGTAAGGACTGGAGTGAGGTTCATTCAATATTAACATAGTTCTAATCTGTACAGTCAGTAGTACATTCAATGTACTTTTCTTGGACTCCCTTCTAAATCTGGTATTTATGAATCATTCATTGCGGACTGGCACAAACAGTGATGAGGTGGTCTGCCTTACTTCCTACCACAATACCAGTCCTACATCCCTCAATACCAGTCCTACATCCCTCAATACCGGTCCTACATCCCTCAATACCAGTCCTACATCCCTCAATACCAGTCCTACCTCCCATCCCTCAATACCAGTCCTACCTCCCATCCCTCAATACCAGTTCTACCTCCCTCAATACCAGTCCTACATCCCTCAATACCAGTTCTACCTCCCTCAATACCAGTCCTACATCCCTCAATACCAGTTCTACATCCCTCAATACCAGTTCTACATCCCTCAATACCAGTTCTACATCCCTCAATACCAGTTCTACATCCCTCAATACCAGTCCTACATCCCTCAATACCAGTTCTACATCCCTCAATACCAGTCCTACCTCCCTCAATACCAGTCCTACCTCCCTCAATACCAGTCCTACATCCCTCAATACCGGTCTTTTTTTTTACGAGAGACGTCTGCAACCAGTTCGATGATTCAAAATGTTAGTTGTATACGCCTTGGTACTTCTTTTGCCACAGAGTCACCGTTTCTCTCAGTTGAGGCACCATCGTTCTGTTGGCATGTTTTGCTTGAATAAACCGCCCCCCCCCCATACAAGACGTCTTACGAGAATGTTCTCATCACGAGGCTCAAGATCATTGCAAACATACACACACACTCTACTGCCTGGAATGTCTCTATCTCACTGCCGCATTAAATGAACTTTATTTCACCTCTTTTTTTTTTTTTTTTTTTAGAAAGAATCGTGCGTGGTAGAAGACAGGACAGTAAAGCTCAGAGAATGTAGGAAATCGTTGGCTGAGGGAAGCTCCTGCCTAAACATTTTTTGGTCGGGGAGGAGGGGGGCTGTTGCTAGACAAAGTTTGAGCAACTTTGCTGTAAGATGTGACGGTGAGTCGATTCAATGTCTTTTGTTTTCACAACAGCACACAGAAATGAAGAAGCGGCAGTTTCGAAAATCGCCATGTCTACTAATGACATTGTTTTCCTCTCCAGTCCCACGCTACCACACGTACTTCATAGAAGGAAGGTCAAGTGATAAATCTAATCCAATAAAATGTGTAACACAAGTAACCTGACCCTTCTATCCTTTCCAAATGCATCAACCGTAAAAAGCCTAACAAAACAGTAAAATAAAAAAACCTTGAGATAGCCGAACCTATAAACCGCCCAGGGGAGAGTACTATTTAAAGTAATGGGCAAAGTTAACAAACAAAAAAAAAAGGTAAATGAATTAAAGGCATGTTTTAAATTTAACGAGTATTGATCAGCCAACCGTTTGTTCAATGTCGACCAAGTCAATATTTTAATTCAACCGAACAAAAAAAAAAAGCCTTAAAAAAAGGTGAAGGGTTTACGTTTGGCCATTTGTTTCAATCATTGTGTGTGTGTGTGTGTGTTGATGTATCTGCATGTAGACCTGACCAGTGACGTAGTCTACTTATCACTAGAGAGGAGATGTAGTGCTGACAATGGCTAAAGATCAATTCAGAGATTAATGTAATGAAACAATGATACAGTGCCTAGTACGTGTGTATCTGTCAAAAATGGAAGCTAGATTAAATAAACAGACAAGACAAAAAGATATATATATATATAGAGAGAGAGAGAGAGAATATATTTATATATAGAGAGAGAGACAGAGAGAGATTTCCTTTTCAACTGATCCAAAGAGATGACACCTAACCATGGCAGAGGACAAAGAAAGTGTTGTGACATCAAGGATTACATGTTATTTCACAGCCTGGTTCAGACTTAATGGACAACAAAATGAGGGAGCTAACCCAACGTTTCCTATTGACGTCAATGTGTGACTTATGTCCGAGACGGGGCTAATGGACAGAGGATTCCCATGCCCCCCTCTCTCCCAGTGTACTCACCCCCATGCTGCAGTGGTCCTATCACCTCTCAGCACGTCATAGTAGTAGAGGTCGTTCAGGAGCCGCCTGCTCTCCTTGTCTCCCTCTGTGGCCGAGGGGGCCCGGTGGAAGTATATGTAGCCCTGGGCCAGTTCGTCCGAGCCCTCGCCGGACAGGATGACAGTGGTGTCTGTCTTCTCCTTGATGTACTTGCTTAACAGAAACATGCCTGGAAAAGAAGTGGACACGGCCATGAGGTCAGTGCAGGCAACACTGTGACGTCATATCCTGAGCTATTTTTGTTTGAAAGGTCAAGACAATACCACGCGTTGTGACATCACTTTGTTTTATTTGAGATTCTCACATTGTAACACTTTTTTTTTTATACACGAGTGTGTTCTCTTTGTAAACTTAGTTTTATGCACTTCACTTCATTGAATAAAAAACAATAAATTTAGGGCAATCACAGAAGGAAGGTCATCATGAGGCATACGCATTTATTTGATTTACAGCAGGGGCGTCGTATCAGTTGTGGAAATAGCACCAAAAGAGGGAAGTGCATTGCTTATAGGAAAGAGGCAAAACGAGTTGATATATTAATAAACATTATGAAGATAACTTGGTGTCACTTTCAATGACGGACTACACGACAATACAAACAAGACAACGTGATGTATTCCTTGTAGTCCAGATCTAAAGCTTTTAAAGAAAGATAACGCAACAGTTACGTCATTTTTAAAGGAGATAATCTGAGCTGCGAGTTGGGTTTAAGAGAGAGCTGGAGGAATAGGGAAGAACCTTTGACCTCATAAGTGAGAGATTCCGGATTTTTCTTTTTATTTGGGGCGTGACACTGGTTTTTTTTTTTTTTTTTTTTTTTGCAGATTTATTATTAAAAAACAACAACAACAAAACAACAATACATAAAAAATAATACTGCATGTTGTATATATTTGTATACTTTCTTTATTTTATAGCTCGCATTGGTGTGTCTCTGACTTTAAGTAGTGCACGCGCAGACGATGTATAGAAAACCTAAACAGACACTCGGCGGACAACGGCTTTGTCTGTAGGTAGCAGCAGCTGAGTTCCGAAGTCGTGAAACACGTTAACTCATGTTTAATCTTCGAGATGGAAGACATAGCTATAATTATTACCAGTGACGTCCTCTAGACCAGTGGTTCTCAAAATGTGGTCAGCGGACACTCAGGGGTCCGTGAGACGATAATAGGGGGGTAGGAAGAAGATGAAAATTGATCATAAATAAAATAATTTCTTCGCTAAAAGCCAGTTTATCCTATCAGATGATTTGAATAACAATCGCCTTCACTGCTGCTTAATTATTTCATAAGTCTATTACGTACATATCTCTCTAACGACTTTAACCAAAGATTGGAAGACATTCTTCACTTGGATATTCCCGACTGGGTATTGATTCCCTTATGCGCGTAGACAAACACAGATCCCAATCACAAAAGAATCAATTCTGATAGAAGAGCAGCTGATTGAAATATATAAAAACGAAGCACTTAAAACCCATGTTTGAACCAGTAGACCACTACTTCTGGTTTCAAAAACAGATTCCAATGTTACATCCTGCAGTATGAGTCATTGGACAGATATTGTGGATTAATTTTGTGTGTCTTGTTATTTGGCACGACTTGGATACATTGCCGTCATGAGCCTCATCACAAATACAATAGAAAAAGAAGAAATTTATGCTCGAAGAGATTTGGAGTTGCTCTAGACCAAAATATTTAGCTAGTTATATAGGTCTGGGCGTAGCCCTGGAGCCAAGCGTTTTCCTGCATCGAAATCCGGGAAGCATTCTGTTGGAGTCCAAACCGCACTATGTCTTCTAGTAAGAAAGGGCTGGTTAGGGTTAGGGGTAGTCTTTCGGGAGAAATTCGACCGTTCTGACGTAACAATGACTCAAGAATCAATAGTAATAATCTTGTATTTACTTGATTCATACTCAAATAGAGTACCCCTTTCAGATCTAAAAGGTAGATGACGTAAAGGTCATCTGTTTCTGTGGCCCATGGTGGACGAGAGTGGCATGTGGCCAGCACAACGACCAACCGCCTTTACTTTTCTCCAACTAATGTCAGCTAATTATTAGAGCTGGAAGGACTCCCTAAAGATCACCAAATAAAAAAAAATCCGTCTCCACCAGGATTTGATCCCGTACCCCCGCGCCTCACATTTAAATTTTAGAAAAAAAAATTCTCGCCCAGTTGTCAACAGGTCGCGACTCCTTGGGTTTGGGGGGTGGGGGTCCATGTTTCAAGGCTTAAGAAACGCTGGTCTTCATCATACTAACAAACGTAGATATGAGTCTAAAGTAGCACATTAGTCTGTTACTCCAAACTTTGTCTAGACAAACTAGTTCCCTGTTCACGGCGATAACTATGTTTACTAATGACTAATAATGACCTGTTTCACAATAACGATAGTAATTAATCAATAACAACAACAAAAAATTAATGACGATTCATCACTTCATCAATGAATACAGTTTATTATGTGGCATCGCGTACTAGAATATCAGCGACCTCTTTTCACTGACGCTATAAAGTTGTTTATAATAATAATTTCAAATTGCGAAATAGTGAGAAACTGGAATAAAATGCATTTCACTATTCTCTAAAAGTTATATACCATGTACTGATCTTCTTCAACGGAATATCCGTCCACAAGACAAGATGTTATGGTAAACTGGGGAAACAAGTGGCTCAGCACTGAAGAAGTGTTGTTACATCACTAGCTCAATTGTAAAAGTAGAAAAGGACAATAAAGCGGGGTGTTGTACACAGGACTTTACAGGAATCTTGTCTAATTGTGCAATATATACATTACGTATGAATGAGGATTTCACAAAATATACGTACTGCTATTATCTATTTATTGAGTTTCTATAAAAGCTTTTTTACTGTGCCAGATATGCATTTTATGGGTCCTATAAAGTTGGGTGATGGCTGGCTGACTGGTCGGGTGGTATGCGCTTCAGACACAATAGTCATTCAAACCCTGCCCGATACATTTTTCGTCCTAACAAACAAACTGATGATCTAGTTTTGTATTTAAACAAAACAAAGAATTTACCATTCTAATTCCGTATACTCACTATAAAAACCAGCAAAATAAATAACACAACATTTTTTTTAAAAGCCTAAGGGAAAGAACTCCACATTTATAGACTGTAAGATTTACTTCCCTTTTTGATATAAAACATAATTAATTATTTACCACTATTTAATTAACTAATTGGTTATTTTTATTTTTTAAAATTGATTCGTGTTTTGTTAAGAAGAATGGGTACTTCGATCCGAGCATGGGAAGTGGGAGAAATAAAGAGCTCAAAAGTTGTACCAGACAGACAGAGTGAGCTGTTTAAGTCTTTGTAATTATCTAGATCTAATAGCCATGAAGACCTAGGCCAGTCTAATCATGGGAGATCATTTTGGTGTCAGTAATAAAAACACAGCAAGCTTTCAATGCACAAACAACTCAATTCATGTGAAAATAGATATCAACTAATAATGTTCTCGTCTGTATAAAACTGTCCAAAAATATGACAAAGTTATAAAACACACACGCACACAGTGAAACGGGAATAAAAGTTCATTGAGGTAAAGAAAATGTAAACACTTCCCAACACTGCACATAATTCTTTTTTTCTTTGTTATCTCTTTCCCAGATCTGGGCTCACAAGGGCGGCAGTAATTCAAAGACGAATTATGATCAGCTCTATTGCAGATAATTACTCAAGAGAGGATATCCGGCTATGTGTCATCAGCAATCAAAATATTATTACGAATGTATTTTCTTTAAACTTTTAACTAAAAGAAATTTTAACAAGAAAATAAAGGGAGTTTGTGCAGTACAAACTCGTGGGCGACACTGCGGGTCTTATACACTACTTTCCTCGAAAGCTCAGTCCTACATATAGTATGCAGTAACGTGTAATCGTTACAAAATTACACGGAGCTGCCGGATAAATCTTATCTGTACATACATTGTCCATTCCTAATTTGTAAAAAAAAAAAAAAAAAAAAAAAAAAAGCTCACACTTTTGGAAGAACATGATTAGCTTTCTCAACTAAGAACACATACTTAGAATTTTGTTATTGCTTACATTTGACACTAATATATTTTTTAAATTAAACATTTTCATACTTTTAATAGTGCTTTTAAGTTAACAGATTTAAACTTGACAGAAAGACAAACAGTAACATCTTGTATGTATGTCACTCTGTTGTCTTCTTTTATTATCTCATCTTATTAATTACAGACGTTCCTTTCAAACACCAGATACGCGTATCCATGTGTTAATCTAGTCAAACAATAACTCTTTAGCACCGATTGTTTCTACTATTGATGGTCTGCAAATGAATGAGATTATAAGGACAAAACCACCAACAATCATATAGGCCTGTCACGTAACACAAAACAGCTGTTGCATTAAGTTTTTAATTAGATTGTATTTCTGCAGAGCAAGGTCATGGTTATATGTTGTTGACGGATTTCACGGTATGGTAGCCTCCAAGTTTTGTATACAAAATTATCACATCAGAAACGCATTGTCTGATCAACACAATCTCATCGTAACATCAAGACGTCATTGACGTCTGACATTCTAAATATATCATCACATAGAGCCTCAAACAGATATTGTCTCAAGGCCTAATGCTAACACACATGTCAAATTCGTTACGTTTATTTTGAAGTTCTATCTTGGTCAAACTGGTAGAAACTGGTGCCAAGTCCTACATTGAGCTCAGACACGGCGTCTATGCGGTATTTGCATTGTAATGAAATGCCCAAATGACAAATGTAGCTTGTTTCAAGAAAAAAAAAAGGTATTAACTTGTTTAACGAGTTTGGCAGTTTAGTTTTGAGATTACGGCCTTGTCTAGGCTACGGTCTAATATGCCAACATTAACTCAAACCTATTAGAGTGAACACTGAAAGCTTGAATGGACTCTATCGATTGTCTTGGCAAGTGAAGAAAAACGACCATTTCGTCCTGAGAGTTGGATTCCAAGATGGGGGCGGGTGTACCATCTTGGATAGTGGTCACGTGAGCTACAACCATAAAGGCGTGGGCGGCACTAAATTTGGTGAGGACACGCAGAACGTGATAGTCCTAAAATGTCATGAACCTTGTTGAAACTTTGATCACATCAATCTTATTTTGAGTTGCATTCTGCGTTTTCTAACTATTTTTAGCCAGTATCCCTTGAGTCATTCATTTCGTACTTTCCGTTGAAGAAAAAAAAAACACGCCATTACATACACCATGACACGCTAGTCACGTGAACAGGGCACGGCAGACATTTTGTAGGTACACAGTAGCTATCCAGTTCTTGGTGCATCCCCTGATTCTATTGTAAAATGTACTTGTGGGAAAAGTTGCGTTGAAATAAAGATTTCTATCTTGGATTACTTAGTTTATTGAACTGAGTTTGAAAGAAAATTATTCAGCGCTGAATTGTTTCATTGTGTCCTAGAAGTGTGTTGAATACATTTGTAGGTACCTGGCAGGTTTCATTGTGTCCTAGTAGTTTGTTGAATACATTTGTAGGCACCTGGCAGGTTTCATTGTGTCCTAGTAGTGTGTTGAATACATTTGTAGGCACCTGGCAGGTTTCATTGTGTCCTAGTAGTGTGTTGAATACATTTGTAGGCACCTGGCAGGTTTCATTGTGTCCTAGTAGTGTGTTGAATACATTTGTAGGCACCTGGCAGGTTTCATTGTGTCCTAGTAGTGTGTTGAATACATTTGTAGGCACCTGGCAGGTTTCATTGTGTCCTAGTAGTGTGTTGAATACATTTGTAGGCACCTGGCAGGTTTCATTGTGTCCTAGAAGTGTGCTGATAAAACAACGAAAAAAACTGTCACGTGACAACCATCATGAATTAAACATGAGATCGTAAATTATATAGAGGAGATAGAGCACCACGTGGCTAAATGTTGTTTACGATTGGTGAATGAGGTCCATTTCTCACTGGACGAGTGTTTCGAAAAAAGGTTCCTAACGATTTTCCTAGAATTTTGAAAGCTAATGTATAAATTTGGGGAAAAAAACCTACCTAATTGACCACAAGAGAAAACTCTGGTTTGACCGTTACTTTTCAAATTACAATCACTCTTAAAATTAAATTTGGCTTAGCCTACGTCATTTTATTTTGAACTCGGCTGCAGCGAGAACTTCCGCAATCAACGCAAATGTTTCTTTGTATTCAGGAAAGAGTTACATGAAAAAAAAAAAAAAAAGACGCGCATACACATTTTGTGCAGTCTTTTTGCAGAAATAATTAGATGGACTGTTAGTAGAAGAACTTGATTGTGCAAAGCTGACTGGAAAAACTCCTTGGAGTACTGAAGTATAACAAGAAATAAATAGAATGAGAAATAATAGACCACGTTAGATTATAGGAAGAATTGTTTTATTTTATGGGTTTAGGTTTTGGGTTTTTGGCACATCTGCACAATTTAGGCCATGTTGTGCCCATTTTATTTTATGTGACATGTTTTTGTTGTACAATTTCGGAATCGGGCGTTCCTTCAGAAAAGAAGATTTTGAAGTCCAAGCCCAGACTTCTAGCAGGATGGTATCGAGAAACCCTTTAGTGTTCCGCGAGACCTGAATGGGGGATTCACGAACAACTGGAGTCATTAGATAATACGCCATCACATGTATTAATCTCTCGATAAAAAAGAGGCAAAGTGTTCCGCTCAATACTCAGACTGTGCGAAGTGTTCCGTCATGAAAAAAGTTTGGGGAACACTGCAATACAACAAAGGAAGCCATCTAGGGTAATGATAGAAACAAGTCAGCCATAGGTAGTAACGTAATGATAGTCCAATGATAGAGAATAAGGTGAACTCTTCAGTTGTGAGGTTTACTTATTCAAATTTAAAACAAAACTTGTACACCGGAAACGTCTGAGGGGAGACTACAAATATTTCAAAAGTCACGGACCTACATTTCTTATCAAGTTCAGTCAAAATGAAAGCTTTTTTCGACAAGACATGAATCAATTATCTATTTTTCCAAGCAAAGTTAGAATAGAATAACTATTGTTTCATAGTGTTTCAAATGTAGGTCTTCAAGCCAGAAACAGGTAGAAATGTCATACTAATCGGACATCAGTTCAATAAAAGTTACCCAATAATTAATGACTACTTAATAAAGCTTTGTTTTCCATACATTTCAAGCGGTATAAATTATCTTTTAGATGGCAAAATCAACAACTTGTAAAATTAGCAGCGACAAGACATTTACATAAATGCAAATACATACAACCTAAATACTGTTTTAAATTGACAAACTTAAAAAAATCCACACTTAAAACTAGTCGTCCACCTACCATGTTCAATTTTCTTTCTCTATCCCTCTATTTATAGCAATGTTTAAAAAAAAAGGTATTGGGTGGGAGCCATGGCCATGAGACGTCGATTGCGTCAACTTTGCTTTTCTAATTACCCCTCTAGTTAGCTCATGAGACTACGCCTGGTTCCATTGTTTGCGCGTCTCGCGCGGTAGCCGCAAGAACAAATATAACACATAACGATCTCGCCATTAGAACCGACGTACCCACGATGAGCCGGTCCTTTTACCGCTTGCTATGTATGAGGCTCGAGGACACAGGGATATAATAAACCAAGCAGAGAAGAAAAAAAAAACTCAAACTTTTTCTTGCATTCTGAGCAATCCAGAAGTAAGCCAGACCAGCTGAAGATTCCAATTAGTTGTCAAGGGTTAATAAGATGCATGTAATTGGATTGGACGCTGCAACACATTATAAGTGAGACAGGTAATGATACAAAAAGAAAAGGGCCGCCGCTGCATCGTGGCTGACCTTATAGATCTATTACACGAAGAAAAGATTTGGACAAGATATGTGCAGAGTTTGGCTTCTAACCTTATTGTGTTTGGGGGGAGAGTTAAGATACCTTGTACAGTTAATGTTTTTTAGCGGCCCCCGTAAGGGGAAAAAGCCGCTATTAGGTTTGTGCAAAATGTCCGTCTGTCCGTCTGTCCGTCTGTCACACTCAGATCTCGAAAACTAGAAGAGATATGAAAAATATTATTTCATCATTAAATCCGGCTTGAAAAGTTTAGGTGCAACGGCTACTTTTGGTTTTCTAAAAGCAAACCGTTTAATTTATAAAATTAATTATGCAAGCGATTTTTTCATAAAAATACACCAATTCTAAAACAATTACGTAAATGTAAGGGAGGCAATGTTACAATATGCTAACAAAGATAGACAATTTTTGTGTATTTTCAGTATCACTAAGTCAAATATATTTTTAAAATGTACAGGAAATGTTTACAACAAATACAAATAATAGTTAAAGACGTTTTTTCTGGTCAACTAGCTGCTAAAATTAAAAGAAAACATTTCTGTTTGTTTATAAAGGCTAATAATGCACTTTGTATGTAAATATCACGCACATTTTTTTAAATGGACTTTTTATGCAGCGATTTTCGTGCAGTAGCGTAACGTCGCAACATGATCAGGTGCTAAACCAATTCCTTAAACTTTTTTTAAAAATCAGATTTTATTTATTTTTTGTTTAGTGCCCCCATCCGAATAAAAGAAGCTTATTTTTGTGCGTTTTGTCTGTTGGTCGGTCTGTCCGTCACGATTAGATTTAAAAAACTAGAACTCTAAAAGCTATTGAAAATCTGATTTACCCTTTAATGTTCCTCCCATAACATCTCAATAGTTTTAAGTATCTAAAATTGATTGTTCCGGATTTTTGTGTGCAAAACTAATCAACGCCAACAAATGTTTGTTTGCTCTTCTAACTTATATTACATTCAATTTCCATGCTTAAACGTTGCAAAAACACATTATCAATAATATGTTGTTCCGTTTTTTATGTAAATAGCATATTAATGCTAAATCATAATCTCTATACTGACTTATATTTCATTAAGTGTAAAAATGTTCCGGATATTGTTTTATAAAACATGAATTATGCCTAATGATTGTTTGAAATCGCATAAGGCTTTTAAAAAAAGTAATTTACTAGAATTGATTACTGAAAATTACTTTTTAGACATTTAATTTTCTTGTAAAACATAACATAGAATTTTTGTAATCGATAAAGAAAGTTCCGGATTTTGTTTCTTACAAATCGTCGTCAGAAATTTCCGAATTTATTTAAAAATCTACTAACGCGAAATAATTGTTTGAACTCCCTCTTCTAATTAATAAACAAATAATCTTCTCATTTACGAAATAATGTTTTTACGGATTTTTATGAAAAATATTTTAACTCACTACTCTCTTACAGTACATTTAACTTTCTACCTAAAACATTAAAAAATCTAATTATCGTTAATATTATGTTCCGATTTTTAAGGAAAACAGAATCCAAACACCAAAGTAAGGTATGAAAATCTCTCCACGTGGCTGTAGTACATCTAATTTTTATACGAGACCATCCAAAAAATTTAATTAACGGTATTACATTTATCTGAAATTCTCTTTTTCTTTTACTATTTATACAAACATCCGGAACAATCTATTATATAAACTTTTCAATTGTGTTCATACCTAAAAATTATTGCGATGTTTTGAAACGTAAAATAAAGGTTAATCAATTTTTAATAACTTTTAGTTGTTTTTTTTTATATCAAGATAACGGACAGACCGACTGACAGACAAATCGCAAAAACAATGTGGCTTTGATCCTTTTTAAATAATATCTATTAGAACTCAGTGCACCAATGTCTATGAACCCTCGTTAAATATCTCGTGTAAATAAAGACATTTTTTTTTATGGTACCGGTACTAGCCTATTGTGAGGAAATGGAATTTTTTTTCTTTGACGTCATATGAATGGACTCTTTAAATGTAATGTTAAAAGAACGCACTCGGTGCACCAATGTCTATTAACCCTCGAAAAAATTGCTTGTATTAATGAAAACATATTTTAGTCTAACTAAGCCGTGTGACGTAGTGTTTTTTTTTTCCTTTGACGTCACATGGAATGAATTCTTTAAATGAAATGCTAAAAGAACGCATTCGGTGCACCAATGTTTATGAACACTCGAGAAATGGCTCGTGTTGATAAAGGTGATTTTTAGTCTAGCTAGGCCTTGTGACGTAGTGTTTTTTTTTTCCTTTGACGTCATATGGAATGAATTCTTTAAATGAAATGCTAAAAGAACGCACTCGGTGCACCAATGTCTATGAACACTCGATAAAAGGCTCTTATAGATGAAGGCGATTTTTATTCTAGCTAGGCCGTGTGACGTAGTGTTTTTTTTCCTTTGACGTCATATGGAATGAATTCTTTAAATGAAATGCTTAAAGAACGCACTCGGTGCACCAAAGTCTATGAACACTCGATAAAAGGCTCTTATAGATGAAGGCGATTTTTATTCTAGCTAGGCCGTGTGACGTAGTGTTTTTTTTCCTTTGACGTCATATGGAATGAATTCTTTAAATGAAATGCTTAAAGAACGCACTCGGTGCACCAAAGTCTATGAACACTCGATAAAAGGCTCTTATAGATGAAGGCGATTTTTAGTCTAGCTAGGCCGTGTGACGTAGTGTTTTTTTTTCCCTCTGACGTTATATGGAATTAATTCTTCAAATGAAAAAAGAACTCGGTATAGTAATGTTTATTAAGCCTCGTTATGTGACTCGAGTTTAAAAAAGGAATGATATCTTGATTTAGATCTAATCTAGATTTTTTTAAAACTAGATCTAGATTTTTATTACAGTATATCTAGATCTGGATTTATATTCTAATTAAAATTATTTTGGAGTTTAGATCTAGAATTTCTAGATCTAGTTTAGACTAAAATAGACTAGATTAAGATGTAGAATTTCAATTTCTAAACTTAAAGTGTAAAAAAAAAGTGTAGATTTTCATTTCCAAACGTTTTGATCAATATTGTAATGTTTTAATATACTAAAACTAATCTACTATTTTTTTTATTAAATTTAAATTTAAATTTACGGCAAATGAATCTTTGAAACATTATTACTTTTGACCATCTGATGGCTGCCTGGTCGTGCCGTTTGCGCGCTGGACTGTCGTTCAGATTTATGGACGGCCCAGGGTTCAAACCCTGCCCGCTCCCATCCCCCGTCGTCCTGCGGGAGGTTTGGACTAGGAAGTAATTATCTTCAACTCTGAAGGAACATCCGAAACGTGTAAAACATTTTACATCAAAATTAAATCACCTCTTGAATATTATTTGCGAATATGCAGATCCGACAGGGATCCGACTTCGACGGGGGCCGCCTCTGAGTTTGTGTAACACAAACTCTCTTTGTAATCTTGTTATTTATATTTCTCGTTTCCTACTAATTGTTCAAACCCTCTTATACAAATGTTTAGAAGGTACCTAAATTGTTAAACAGGCAGCTTTAAAATCTTTTTTTTTATGATACTGATGGCTGTCTCTAATTTCTCAGGCTTTCATTGTTGCAAGACGTTTTTCTAATGATTTCTAAATATGAACGTGCGATAAATGTTCATGTACGTCTATTTATTTCTTCAACGTTTTAGTGAGTAAGAAACATTGGAGGCGAGTGCGGGAATTCCCGCTGGAGAGATGTTACAAACAAAAAACAAAAAAACGTAGTCGATATTTTGAAAAAAAATTATAACGATCAAACCAGAGTGGTCACTGTGTAGCCTATTAGCTAGTTTTGCTTTTTTTTGTTGTTGTTTTTTTCCAGAGATTTCGAAACTTAAAACTTCTAGGAAAAGCATTAGAGCCCATCTTCAAATACCGGTTCAGCCAACCACCCATAAAGAGTGCTAATACTTGTTATATTTGGGTTAACGGTAGGAATGGTAAAAATGGTTTGTGTATCTAGAACTAGCAACATTTTACTGGAATGATGTTTGGGATTTAGTTCGAAGTTTTCATTGATTTCCACCTAATTCTTCTTCCGACAACACGAGGTGTAGCTCGACACAGTAATGTGTACGAATAAATATGTTGGGAACAAAATATAAATTAAAAAAAAAATGGAGGGGGGATGGATGGTATATAAAAAAAAATGGGGGAGGGGGATGATCTATAGAATTGTGCTTTTTTTAGGTTGGTGTAAAAGTAGAGGCTCCTCTATTGAGGAGAAACTATAAATAGCTAGCTTGTTGGTAGATTACGTGAACAGAGGGCTGAGAAGTAAAACCTATGGACAGAATATGGGAGATGTTGATAAGCTGTTTTGGTTTTTTTTAGTTCTATGTCTATGATCATTTGTGTCCTTATAAGCCTTGCAGAATCAAATTCTCTCAGCTCTTTTGTTTGTAGCTCATTGTTTTAGTTGGCAACATTGAAGTTCAATTGAGCGTCCTTGACATTGTTTAGTTGATCGTGAACTTCTTCAGTTTAGAAAACAGTAAACATGAACATTTCATTGTATATTGCAGCTAAAGAAATAAATAACAAAAATAAGTTGCGTTTGCAAAGGTGGCGCTTTTCTGCATACGATAAGTTACGATAAGTATATATCTAATAAGATACAGCGATTTCGGAGGTGGGGCAGTCAAAAATCATAGTCAGGATGACCGGGAATTCTCTTTAAACAACAGTCAAATTTCGATCGAAAACTTATCGAGTGCTATTCACTTCCGCTCCGGCTTGGAAAGGAAGCTGGGATCGAGAGATTGCCAGCGGCCATGTTGTAATCATCCGCACTGGTCTTGAATTTTTTTCTTTTTCTTTAAAGAAGCTGAAGGTCGACGAGAGAGGTGGTCAATAAAAGGGATGGGCTGAAGAAAGATGGAAATGATTTTTTTTTCACGTCATTTCCAAACATATTCTCACTCGCCAGATTCAGCGAGGCAGACGATATTGTCCACGTGACAGGCATTTCTTCCAAAAACAGGTTTTCACTGCGTAGGCGAATTAGTCTAATCTGATAAAATAATCACTGAGGCGGAACAATTTTCTCTGATATAAAATCTAATTGCGATTTGTAAATAAATCATAATTACTGCTATTGGCCTTGAATTAAGACGATGCGTTTGTTCAATGCATTGTCAACGATCAATGCACTTGCTCTGGTCAAATATGATACGATATTCTTGTTTTCAAAATTGGAGAAATAATTTGTGAGTCAACAATTTGAAAAAAGAAAGTGCTTACTATCAAATTTGAAATCTATGGGAAAGGAGAAAAAACAAGTTTGGCAAATTACGAGAAATTACGATGAGCTTTCATTGATTCTGGGTATATTTTTACATTGAACATGGGTTTTTATACGAAACTCTCTATAAAAGATAAGTCCTCCAAGAATTGGTAGGATAGATAAACACTCCCCAATGTCTTACAAGAAGTGGGGAATTGAATACTATGCATTTGTTGTGCCCAATTTTTTTTAGGGACAATACACGTCACAGGCCGAAAACTCGTATAACCAAATAATCCAGCCAAGTAGACCTGAGCCTTTGAGGCTCTATAGACTAAGGACATATGTTTGAACAGACCGGATAGCGCCTATTTGTCAGGACATGACACCGGGGGGGAGGGGGCTGTAGGTTGGGCTACATTGGTTTCTGGTTATGATAAATAAAATATTAAAGAACTGACCCATTTCATAATG
Source organism: Biomphalaria glabrata (assembly GCF_947242115.1). Lineage (NCBI taxonomy): Eukaryota > Metazoa > Mollusca > Gastropoda > Planorbidae > Biomphalaria > Biomphalaria glabrata. The sequence continues at coordinate 76,158,887 of NC_074711.1, forward strand.
GACAACACATTTAACAGAAACAGTGGCGCCTCGAGAGAGAAAGTTGAAAGAAAAAAAAAAAGGAATACTATTATATGGCCTACACTTTGTCTCTAAATATTTCTTGCATTTTGAGCTACTTTTAAATAGCATATGTTTGTTCCTTTGTCATTAAAACCTCTTATTCAAAAGTCAAAAATTGGCGCTATATTAATGGAAAATCTATTAGGCTACAAATGTAATTTTAAAACTAAAATTGAGAAGTATTTCCCCTCTTTAAAGGCTTCTCCTTTTCTTTTTACGACGCCTATGTGTTTCGTTGGTTACAAATATAAATTCAGAATGTTCTTTGAATTTCCAAACGGTTCAAAATGTGATGACATTAAACAATTTGTCAAACTAAAAACACAGCTTCCGCTAGCTGACAAACGAAATAAATAAAAGAATAAACTAGTAGCAGAGCATCATTCTCATTTGAAATGAAATTGTGACTTGAGCTGAAGACAGAAGAGAGCAATGACTGGCGTGCTATTCAAAGACCTGATTCGAGTTTTATGAGGTTGACAAATTGGGTAGAGAACACGACCTGCAGAGAAATGGTGTTCTAAGTTGAAAGCGTACTGAAACTAGCAAAATATTAAGGTTTTACCCACAGTGACCCACATGCTACAGACTGTTCTTCTTACAAATCTTATTGGTCTCAAGTTTTGTTTGTTTTTTTCCAGTGAAAATCTTGGGTTTTGAACTTTTTTTTTTTTTAAAGACTACTATAAAAAGAATACATAGAATTTGGCTGAAAACAATAAGTTATGATAAAATTAGAGGTTTCAATGGAGTTACGGGAGCACTTTTAAACTGACGTTGAATCTTGACATCTAAAAAAGAGTTTGAAAGAGGGACAAACTATTTCATGCTCAAGAAATCAAAAAGAGTCGCCTACATACATCAATTCTCCAATGAGGACATTTTGATGTTACAAAATTGAAATAACGATTATGTCTTATGTAAATCATGCTGACCACTTTTACAAACAATTGGTGAATGACTGCCTGGTCACGTGCTATGTTCTCTGGACTATGGTCTATATGGCTCCGGGTTCGAACCCGGCCAGCAGCCCTCCCCAGCTTTCCATTCTGAAGGAACACCCGAAACATATAAAACAAACAAAACCAGACCCTCAAGACTCGCAAAGATAAATCTGAAAGTTTCAGTCGGAGATAGAAATAAATTCGATGCTCACCAGCTGGACAATGATCACCAGAAGAATCAAGGAACGAGACAGTAGGCAGCTTCGCGCATACAGCAGAAACTGTAACATGAGTGTAACACACAATGAAGCTACCAATTTGTTTTTTAATGACTAGCTTCCTTCTTGAAGCTCAGCAGGGTATAATGAACTCTGCAGAGCGCTGAGGGCATTACAGAATTGTATTTCTACAGACTGGCGTGTCAACTCAGTAAGGGGACAATAATTTTATTTGCTGCATTTCCTCTTGTTTCTATGACTGCGTTTTATTTAAATGTTAAATTATTTATTTATAAACGTCACCTGAGCTATGAATAAACAAATAGAATGTATACAATGCCAGCGATTCCAGTACACTATATGCTAATGGCTTTTTTTTTTACCAGATACGCCCGGTTTGTTTTTTTTTCGATCTTAATTTTTAATTTTTTGTACCCGGTACCGTAATATTGTTCCCAATTTCCAAAACTGACACCCACCACAAAAACAATTGTAGCCATCCATGGAGAGAATGACTTCGGGTCATCATATGAATATTTTGATTTCCTTTTTTCCCCCACAAACATGACAGGATCCTTTCGCCCAGGTTATAGTTTTGTGGAAAAAACCTTAAAACAGAGCTGGTTATTTTGGGGTATTTCCAAGCACACTTGGAAATGATTGAGCTAGATTTGTCTCTAATTTAGAACCAACATAGATTGATATATGTGTCAATGGGTTTGACGTTTAAGTGTGTGTCTTCTGTTCATTACCTAATCTGATTAAGAAGAAAACAAGTGCTATAATTGGATAACGTATGGTAATGACAATAACTTTTGACCTTAAGATAATCCTATATGTAATAAAGCGAGGTCAAAAGTTCATTGACTTTAAAAAACAAATAAAAAGAGATGCCAAGACGAACGTAAAATTCAAAGTTATTGAACTGAGAGAAAGAGAAATGAACTGTGGCGGGTCATAATATGATAACTATAATTGAAGCTACAATTTATCACTTTCCAGCCACACTTAGTTACGAGTACATTAACCTTAATGAATGACAAATGTGTTTGTACGCCCGGAATAGCATGATGCTATTCCAAAATCAAAGGTAAAGAAATGCATTTAAAATGCTATTGAGTCTTGATTTACTATCTCAGCTGTTCAGAGACAATTGTACGGGCGAGCGGTGAGACAATTAAAGAGCCATTCAATAATATCGTATTTATATCAGTTAAGTCTTAGTGCAGACAGTTCAAGGCCATACAGTAACTGTTAGAAATGGTAGTAAAAAAAAAAACAACCTCCTATCGGTCTTAACAAAAGACCAATGTTCAATAATCCATAATTATTTCAGAGATGTAAGCACTGTATGTACAGAGAAGCAAGCCCTAAGTAGGCCTACTTACTTCAGAGGCAAACACTAAGTACTTAATTCAGAGAGGCAAACACTAAGTAGCCTCCTAAATAAAGAGTGGCAATCACTAAGAAACCAAGTGCAGGCTGGCTTGCACTGCATACTTAATATAAAGAGGCAAGCAAAGCAAACAAAATATGGAGAGATGAAAAAAATATTTATATATATATATATAAATATTTATGAATAGTATAATAATGACTGTAATGCTCCCCTCGGTGGTTTTACTGATGTATCAACTCGCAACCGATTTGGTTCGATACCTCACCAACTAAAACAAGCCAGTAGACTCATTTGTCAGTCAATCACAGGACATTTTCAATCAATACACCAGACTGCCATTGTTACAACCTGGCCGCCGTGTATCGTGTATCAAAATAATAAATGGGAGAGGGGAGAGATGGGACGCACTGTGGCGCCAAATTAAGAGCATCATAAATCACACGCGACTTCTGCTCATTCCCGGTTGACTTTTCTTCCATGGGAGTTTCAAGTGAAAGCACACACAGGGGACATTATGGAGATGTATATTGATAAGCTATAAGAGGCGAGGAGTTTATAGATTTCAAGACAAGCCGGAGTTATTTTTAGAATTTTAAGGCCATCAAAAGGAACATAGGAAAACACTGAGAAGTGGTGAGTGTGTTTCACGTGGCGAGTTTCAAGGTAAATTCAATCTAAAATTGTTTTGTTGACAGAACGCTAAGACAAGTATTGACCATGTGTATAATGTATTTAAATAAAATCTTCATTTTAAGAAAAGGCTAGCAATTACTAGGGGCCATAATTATGCTAATTACATTCATTAAGCTTCCGTTCCAAAATAAAAAAGGACAAGGAAACTATCTTAGAATTACGTCAAAGGCTTTGATATTTTATTTTACAGGGAAAAACAAACAAGACAAGAATACACACTCCATCTCTTTCAATCTTTATTCTGATGTTTAGTTTCCAACGATTAAAGAGTTGATCAATAAGCATTAAAGTAGTCGAGGGCGAAAAGTTAATTTGTTCATATATTGAAACTTCATCTAGTATAAAGGCAAATTACTGTTCAACCCGCCATTTTTGTATTAGGCTAACTTGTATCTCATCATGCTTTGATATTGAACCATGTTTTCCTGCGGTCCTCTATCGTAATAGAAAAAGTCCTCTCACAGTAAAATATACTCCCGCAGAACTCTTCAGTATCAGTATAGTAATACACTTTACATTTCTGTTGTTTTTTTTAATTAATGGCCCGAAACACATAACGCAATTAGTGTAATAACATTTATAATTATTTCCTTATTATATTACAACCATTGGAGGACGATGGTTATGCCTGTGTTACATTAGGCTAAATATGTAGGTTACAGCTGGGGTTGCGTAGCCACGGGAAATACTGCATTCCTCATTAAGCTTCGGCCTCGAAGACAAGCCTTATTAATATTATTATAATGTTAGAAACGAACGAGAAATCATTCTCTGACACTGCCAGGGTCGAGTTTCTTTAAAGAGAAACAAAATTTATTGTAGTTTATTATTATTATTATTACCTAAATTACTTACAAATGTACTGGATTAAACCTAATGTCTTGTTCAGAAAATATGTATGTTGTTTGAACCAAAGATTCTTATTCCTAAGTTGTCATGCACACATTTTATGCCAGTGCAACTTTATTGTTTTTACTAATAGCCCATTACAAATAAAAGCAATTAGTCTAATAGCATTTATAATTGATTCCCTATTCTATTAATTGAACACGTGTTTGACAACACCTAAAGCCGTGTTCCGAGACTGTGAAGTTCCAACTCAAATATTCGTATTTCTACGTTGTCCTGCACAAATATTTATCACTGACAGGTTTTTTTTTCGTTTTCCTTTATTGATTTTCTTCACCCTTTCATTGAAGGTGTTATACATTTGGAAGGGAACAGTTATGGCTGGAAGACAGTCCACTGGAGAGAGCGGATATTTGAAACACGGCGTTATTTCCGACATTGTGATCAGGGCAGGAGATCAAATGTATCAAGCCTGTCTGTTCATTCCCCTAGACAAGTTGATGAATCAGTTTGTAATTACTGTCACATGTCCTTCAGACTTTCTGTAACGTCTTATGTTGAGGTGGAGGAATTAAATAAAGGAGAGAAGCTCCTTGTTTAATAGGAACTTTTGTATATTTTTGTTATTTGCTATTCCATTTAGTAAGCTAATGCCTGTGTTTATATGTTATGCATGTATTCTGTATAATATATATACAGCCTATATGTGGATGTGTAAAGTTTGAACATAAGGTCAATGTGATGTTCCTTGTTTGAGTTGAAGTATTGTAACCAAGAAACATAAACAAGTGAACCTGAATAAAAGAACGTTAGCTGAAGGTTGAGGAGGTACTGTAGAAGTTTCGAATACATTTCATCTCCATTTTAAATGACACAAATTTTTTTTTCGAATTAATGCCAATGATCAAACATCTGCTGAGGATGTCGACTGACACACTACCAGAGATAGAAGACTGACACACTACCAGAGGTAGAAGACTGACACACTACCAGAGGTAGAAGACTGACACACTACCAGAGATAGAAGACTGACACACTACCAGAGGTAGAAGACTGACACACTACCAGAGGTTGAAGACTGACACACTACCAGAGATAGAAGACTGACACACTACCAGAGGTAGAAGACTGACACACTACCAGAGGTAGAAGACTGACACACTACCAGAGATAGAAGACTGACACACTACCAGAGGTAGAAGACTGACACACTACCAGAGGTTGAAGACTGACACACTACCAGAGATAGAAGACTGACACACTACTAGAGGTAGAAGACTGACACACTACCAGAGGTAGAAGACTGACACACTACCAGAGGTAGAAGACTGACACACTACCAGAGGTAGAAGACTGACACACTACCAGAGGTAGAAGACTGACACACTACCAGAGGTAGAAGACTGACACACTACCAGAGGTAGAAGACTGACACACTACTAGAGGTAGAAGACTGACACACTACCAGAGGTAAAAGACTGACACACTACCAGAGGTAGAAGACTGACACACTACCAGAGATAGAAGACTGACACACTACTAGAGGTAGAAGACTGACACACTACCAGAGGTAGAAGACTGACACACTACCAGAGGTAGAAGACTGACACACTACCAGAGGTAGAAGACTGACACACTACCAGAGGTAGAAGACTGACACACTACCAGAGGTAGAAGACTGACACACTACCAGAGATAGAAGACTGACACACTACCAGAGGTAGAAGACGGACACACTACCAGAAGTAGAAGACTGACACACTACCAGAGGTAGAAGACTGACACACTACCAGAGGTAGAAGACGGACACACTACCAGAGGTAGAAGATGGACACACTATCAGAGGTAGAAGACTGACACACTACCAGAGATAGAAGATTGACACACTATCAGAGGTAGAAGACTGACACACTAAAAGAGGTAGAAGACTGACACACTAAAAGAGGTAGAAGACTGACACAAGATCAGTGTAAGACACAGTATTGCAGTGGATAGACACAGTATTGCAGTGGCAAGAAACATTATTGCAGTGATTAGACAAAGTATTACAGTGGTGAGACACAGTATTGCAGTGGTGAGACATATCATTACAGTCTCATAGTAGTGAGACACAGTACTGCATTGGTAAGACACAGTATTACAGTTGTAAGACACATTATTACATTAATGCAAAGTTGAGATACAGTATTCCCAGTGATGAGACACGGTATTGTAGTGGTTATCTATTGGTGTGAGTGCTGTGCACTCTGAGCTACATCACCATCTAGGGGCAATAAGTAAGAGTTGTACTTGCTCGGTATGTATACCTCGCAATGTAGGTGGCAACTCACCACTAGAACTAGTGAACTTTGCCTGATCTAAGCAATTCTAGGCTCTCATATTTTTGAATGTTCAAAGAAGGAACCAGGTTTAATTCTCTTTATTCTTTATTAACATTGATGTAATGTTACAAACATCCTCTTCTTTCAATTTTAAAACAAAAACTTCAACAACAAGTTAATAGAACAAGCAAATTAAACCTCAGTGTGTGGCCTATAGCTGTATATAATTGTTAAGGCCTAAGCAGCCAAGTAAATACTGTAACTGCACTTTTCCATAATCTTGTTTATTTCTTGTGTACATATCAACTTGTATGCTTATAGCATGCTCAGAGCACTAGGATCCAATCTCTTTTGTGAACCAGTTTGGGGAGAGGGGAAAATTCAAACTTGAGCCCCCCCACCCTTCATAGGTGGCCAATTGATTTTTGCCACTCAGATATACATCCCACCACATCCCAGACATTTACTTAACTACAAGATCATCAATCTATTAGAATGTGGTGGAACTTTCAAAGCAAGAATATCAGACTGAGCAAGCTTAACTAGACAGACACTCTACCACCATTACTCATTTAACAATTAAAAAAGAATGGGTATTCATTTTTCATCAGAAAGGCTGACATTAGTAAGAAAACATATTGTTTCTCCTGTGGTAAAAAAAAAAAAAGTTTTGCAGGTTTTGCAGTAGAGAATGAAGCTATCCACTCTCTCAATATAATTTTTAATAAAAGCCTTATGCTTAATTCAAATAAAAAAATATGCAGTGATTTTAAATAATCTTCAGGATAAAAATTTTTGTTTGTGATTTTTCAGCTCATTAAAAGTAAACACAACTAAAATAAAGACAGGAAAAAGCACTTTATAATCTGGTCTTAGCAATATGTCACAGCATTTCTCATTTAGTTCACTTTTTTTTCAGTTATTAAGGAAGGGAAATAATAAGAACAATAACTGAACTATTAGATTACTGTTCCTTTTTCTAGACTTTTTTTTTTTTTTCAAGATTTATCTAAACATTTTTTTTTAAGCACACATTACAGAAAATGTAAAATTAATTCAAAATAAGGATACCCAAATTAGGAAGTACTGTAAACACCAATTTAAATATATATAGTATGTTAAAACGTTTTTTAATATCAAATATTAAATTCACCCGCATGTGATGTATGTGTTAAGCCCTTTAGACTTTCTTGTTGTGTTACAATTATAAAAAGAGTTTGTTTAGCAGTCTGATGAACTATGTATATTGTTGTAAACCAAAATCAAATGAAAAAGATGCATACAGTTATTATTGACAGAATTAATGATAGTTTCAAAAATAATCTGACTTGAGTTAATATTACACATTACGTCAATAACTGAAGAAAAAAAAATTCTCCCATATTAAATAAGGTGGAAAGTTAAAGTTTTTTTTAAATTTCAAACATGCTGCCAAAGCAAAATGAGCTATTGCTCAAAGTTCACAATACATACTGCATGCTGACATTGATATAGTAAGCCTAGTACACAATATGCCTTAACAAAATAATACTCACCAACAGATGCCCTGACTGTAGTGATGTCATAGCTCTCCAAGTGGTAAATGACACTTTCAATGGCTTCCAAACCTTCTTCAGGGGTCATCAAAACTTCATGGTGCTCAGTGCCAAGGAAGTCAGCCACCTGCAATGGGACAAACCAAGGATCTTAAAAGAAATACAAAATTGTTCCAATTAATTTTCACTGTCATAGAATCAAGAAAAATATATTTTACAAAAAGCACAAAATGAATTAATAATTAATACACATAAAGTATAGGGGGCTTGATGACTGCGTGATAAAGTGCTTGGCTTCTGAAACAAGGGGTCTGGGGCTTGAATCTCAGTGAAGATTGGGATTTTGAGTTTTGGGGTTTTTTAGAACGCCCAACACTGAAGGGTACCTAACATTAGAAGGGAAAAGTGATTGGTTGTGCTGGTCACATGGTACCTCATTAACTGTTGGCCTTATAAACAGATGACCTTCATGTCATCTGCCCAATAGATCGCAAGGTCTGAAAGGGGGGGTACTTTATTTTTACTACACATAAATTATGACATAATCATTAATAAATTATTACATCATTTAAATTTACTTTAAAATAAACATGTTATTTAAAAAGTATCATATTGATTTCTTTACAAACCAAACATTTTTAAGTACCTTTTTTGCAGCTACTAAATCTGGGCTTCCTTCTAAACCTATTGCAAATGTCTGAATAGGATAATTAATTCCCTTCTCTTTTGTGAGTTTAACCAAAAGAGCTGCTACAAGGCTAGAGTCCAAGCCACCTGCAATTCAAAAACCATAAAGTAACAAAATTCTATTTTGCAAGCCTATAGAGCACCATCTATTTAATTGAAACTTCTTAAATAAATATGATTTCTTTAAAAAAATCTAAGTAATCTAAGTATTGAATTACGTAAAAAAAAAATCTATTTTGTTGTTGAAATATCAACAGATGTACTAATTTCAGGTCTTACCAGACAAAAGGCATCCTATACGCCTGTCGGCCATAAGGCGTTTTTCTACAGCTGCTTGAAGTAAGACTTTGATATTTGTCTTCACATCGGGTACTGCAACCATATCAATTTTTGTTAAATCCTCAGAAATGTTAAACATCCCATTAAACAATGGTAAATCAAATGACTGTTTTCATTTTAAATAAAAAAATTTAAAAGACTTTTAAAACATATATTAAGTACTATGTTTGTTTTGTTTTTAAGATTCTTTTGAAAGTCAGATTTTAGTTACAAAATTTTTGGAATGCAAGGAAGATAAATAAAAACAAATACTTTAGAAAAAAGTATAATGATAATAATACTAATTCTGATGATGTAAACAGAACAAAAAAATCTTATATGTCAGACCTAATGATGATGGATCAACTCTTGTTTTATAAGCTGGGCTTTGGCCTGGTTGATTGAACATGATTCTCTTGTCTAGAAAAGCTCTACCATCTTTGTCTAGGTTGTAAATTTCAACATGGCCAGGAGGAAATGGCTCAATATGGACTTCATCATCAGATAAACTGTGCGTTAGACCAAACAGACCTGTAACAAAATGATGAAAGTTTGTTGTTGAGACTATTGTATAGTTCTAGATTACAACGGCAGAGACAATGTATTTAACCCTGTTTTTTCTCTTTGTGACAGATGTGAAAAAATATAGGCCAACTTTTAACAAATACAACATTTTATTACAAAAATCTATGTAATCCCCTTTAATATTCTTGAGAAGAACTTAAATAAACCCTACATAATATAAAGCCCTCTTCACACCATAACTATCTTCTGTATTCAGATCTTTTGTCTAATCTACATTTACTGTACAATAATCCCATTACTTACAATATAAAAAAAACACAAACCTTTAGCCTCTGAGCAGACAGCCAAAAACCCTTGATCTGTTTGAAATCTGAACAATGGTCTGATACCATAAGTATCTCTACCCAATATGACTTTCCTGTTGACGGTGTCAAGGATACAAAAAGCAAAAACACCATCTAGTTGTTTAGCCATTTGCTCTGCTCCAAGCATCTCATATAAATGAATGATTGGTTCACCATCAGTGTCAGTACTGGTAACTAGGTTGAACTCTTTGTCCAGCTAAATTTTGGGGTAAAAAAAAAAGGAGGTACAGTACAGATGATGTTTCTAATGTTTCTAACATAAATGAAAGACTATAGAAATGTACAATATTGAAACAAATTTAAATCATGTGTGAGTTCCTGACATTGTTAGTGGATGAGAGAGAGAGAGAGAGAGAGAGGGGGGGGGGTAGATAATAGGTGCACTACTGCTGACTCTTTTTTCCACCTTATACAATATTTTGATCCCATATTATAATTAGAACTTTGAATGAATATTCTAGTACAGTGTTTAGTGTAAATTTTTTGATATTCTTGTTGAATTTCAAACAAAATTAATTGTAGTAATAATAATTAAAAAAAAAAAAACAAGAAAAAGTGTTCTGGCATCTGTGTCTTGCTGCTGTCACTTTTTTTAAAAAGTTGTCTGCATTGAAAAAAAAAAATTTCTTGGGTCACGACAAGACCGGCCCATTTGGTATTGGCCCACCGTTTGCCCATATAGCCAGTCTGCCCCTGATGGCTAGCCAAGGATTCATGAATTAGTATAGAGAGTGAAAGTCCAATCCACTTTAGAAAATTAAACATTTTAATATTACAAACATTAATCATAAAATAAATAAGCAGACATAATAATTAAAGCATAAACATAAAATGTAAATCAATTTAAATAAACAATCCCCAGAAAAATAAAGCACAATAAACAAAGAACCAGAATTTTCACTTTTCCCCTTTTTTTATACTCCCCAATATGAGAATATTTATAGAAATACCTAGAGTGTCATTAGATTGTCTGAAGTTGTTTTTTTAGCCCCCTTATTGGACTTTAATGAGTTTATTTATTTTATTAACCCTTAAAGTGTTCTGGAAAAAAATATTTGGACAAAACTTTCTTGCTATTTGCAACCTTGACATTTTATCACATGGTAATGGTATGAATAGTCTAACTTAAATCGACCATCTGCACACTTCCTCAGTCTTTAGATTCAAAGACTGTGCCTAATGATTATTGAAATATAAATTCTAAGAAGATTTAGTATTTAATGTTTACCAAAAAAGAAGAAAAAAAAATTTTACTGAGTATCAAAGACAAAGATTGAGATTTAAGTGAGATTGTTTGTGCGCATAATGCATTATTTAGAAATTCCTCTCTTTCAACAAACTGCTTTGTTCTCCTTCTTCAACAACCAATTATAAAAAGAGACTTTGATGATAATTTCACCTAAGAAGAAAAAGATTTTCATCCTTTTGATAATGCCTGCTGTCGCAATGTTTATTGAATCTTGGACAATGAAAACTGGTTTGACAATGGGGCCAGGAAAATGTGTGTTTAAAAATAGAATATGTAGGATAAAAATTATAAAAATTGTTTGCTACTCACAAATCAAGAATAATTTCATTTTACTTTCTTTGTAACATTTTTTCTTATTCGAATTCACAATAATGTTGTTTTGTTTTTTTAAACTTATTTTAAACTTGGTCATTCTAACTGCTTACCAATCTGTGATTGTATATTTCTCCATTGTAGATAAGCCATATGTAGGGATGGGTGTATAAACGCATAGGCTGCATTCCTCTTATGTCATCAACAATAGCCAATCGATGAAATCCTAAGCAACAGTTCTGAAACAGAGTGTACAATAACCCATCCATCATGAGCTATACAAACAATCAAAAGTCAGAATTCTATTTCATAGTACTTCAACTATAGGTTTTAATATTTTTTTAAAGATATTGATACATTTCTTTAATTTGTAAATGTATTTTATTTTATTGTATCAAGTAATGATAGGTAATATTCTTTGAGTGTACAAGCTATTAAGTAGAATTTTAGCTATAAATCTTACTTGTAGATGGTTGATGTTTTCTATACGAAAAGCATCAGGACCTCTATGCGCAATTTTGTGTACAGCATTACACTGAACTGACACATTGTCATCAGAACCAAATACAGCCCATATTCCACACATGTTGGCTGAAAAATGAAAAAAAAAAAACAGAAGATAACAATCTTTAAAAAATGTTTAAATTACAAGTTTGCTAAAAAGCTGAAATAAAATAATTTCCCTAATGTTAAGAGTTGTCAAAGTATTAAAGCTAGTAGACAGAAACAGTATATTTAATAATATGTTAACATCAGGCCCAAAACACACAAAATGACTATTCATTGAAAGCCAAAGACATGAAAAAAAAAAGATCACTTAAAGATAGAAGCACATCCTAACCTGGACACATATGGTCCCAATTAGAAACCTGCAAACAAAACAGCTAATTTTATTTATCTTTGTTTCTGTGATGAACTTTCATTTTTACTTATTATTGCAAAGTTGTCATATCTTGAATTGTGAAGTATTAATATGCCCTAGCAATATAAATAAATAATTTCTTTTTATCAATGATTTATTTTTTTGCTGAACCATAAAAAAAAATTCAATGAGTGTTATTTTAGAGTCCTTGTGCATTGTTAATTGTTTCTTCTTAAAAATATTATGGCTCTATGATTACAAAAAATGTGTAAGACTCATTCAATCCAACTTCAAATAAATAACATAATTCTTTAAGACTTTTTTTTTAGCTACCTTTGGTTGTAAATGATTAAGGTTTGAAAAAAAAAAACACTTTCCAGCAGCTGACCAATCCAAGAAATCCTCTATCAAAGAAACTGTTGCTTTTACTCATATGGATAAAAAAAAATTGTATGTTTGAAGATGGTGCACACCCATCAGAAGTGTTATAGCCTCTGCCTTTGGCTGATGGTATGATTTATTTCAATAATGTCGATCTGATTAGAGAATTAATTTACATAGCTGACCCGGGTCTATTTAGTGACAGGTGAACACTTCCTGAAAGACACAGTTGTCCAAATGGGGTGGGTTTGGGTGAACGACTGTTTGCACATGCCTGGAAAGTTAGGTAGGCGAGGGTGTGGGTGGGAGGGGGCAAGGGGAGGGTTAGAGAGTCGCATGCATGTGTGGTGTTTGCATGGTTGGGCAACATAGAGAATTATACATACAGATGTTTGGCTAGATTAACACATGGATACACATAGAACTAATAATCTTTTTTTCAAGGAATATCTGTAGTAAATCAGAAGATAATAGTAGTAGTAGTAAAACCTAACAGCTACTGTTTTTTAAGCTGCTGCCCAATTCCCAATTTTTAGACAAAAAAAATAAATGGTTTTGAGACACAAAAAAATGTGGATAAATATTTTCTTAATATTTGTATAAATTTCGTTAGTTGTGTTAATTTTTTCTAATAATCTAATGAAACAAGAAGAAACAACTTCACTTAAAAAACATTATAAACAAAAAAAATAGAACACAAATTTTAATTGAAAACAATAATAGATCTAGATACTATATTATGTAATATACTTTTGGAAGATGGGGATTCAAACCCATTGCCTTTGCTTAAGGAACCGTGACCCATGAACAAATGGATGTGATTAAATGATCATCTTGTTGATGGGGGCTTTCAGAAAGGGGGGTAAGTCAGTGAAGAGCATATCCTTCATCGCATGTGGATATAGGATAAAATCCTTTCCTGGGTCAAATCTTCATAAAAGAGATTTATCTCTAAACTTTTTAGACATCTCGACGATGGAATGACAATCTAGATCATCTTTACATTCATGAGTAAAACATTTATCTTGTAACAATACTGCCTGATACTGTTCACTAGAATTGATATCTATAGTTACAGTCTATCGAATCTATCCAGATTCCAAATATACAGATCTAGATTTTATTTAGCATATTTGTTCTATAATACATAGTTAACATGTTTATATAGATCTACATTTTATATATATAGGCCCTATATTATTTTTTAACCATATAGACTATATATATAATTATATATATATATTGACATTGAGAATTGACTATTCTGAGTATAGAGTATTTTATAGATAGATCTAGTACAATTGTTACATTGTAATAATAGTATTAATAATAGACTATGTGACTATACTTAGTAGATCTATAGTCTCGAGAGGTCTAGAAATTTAGTAATCTAGACAATACTTATATTAAGTTATATTTAGATCTCGAATTGAGTCGAACGGCTCGATAGATGATATGATACTACCCTTGTAATGTAACACTACAGTACTAGTATAAACTATAATTATTTATAATTAGATTAGTTTTTAGATCTAGATCTAGACTAATCTAGACATACACATACTTCACATATAGAAATTGGATATTGATATATCATATACTATAGTCATAGATCTAGAATAATCTAGATTACTAGACTAGATTAGATCTACAATTCTACATCTAGGCCTAGGTCTAGATCTATAGTAGTCTATAGATCTAGATTCTAGATCGAGCATATCATTTTTGTTATCATTAATTATCATTAATATCATTGTCATTATCACTCATGCAATATTAAAAATAGCCTACCTTTATCAATATCTACTGATGCTGGGTGTAAATCTAGAAATAATTGAACATATGTTTGTAAATCTAGACTGTCTAGACTACTCTAGACCTAACTAGGATACCGGTAACAGAAAGCGAGCTTCGAAGCTTTACTGAAACTATGCAACGGGGTCAGGTCAAAAGATTAGGTCAACAACTGCTGTCAAATGTGATGCAACACAACGAAACGCTGTGCTACTTTTAAGACAAGCTAAATAATAGATATATATATAATAATAATAATACGGCTTGTCTTCGAGTCTGAAGATTAGTGAGGAATGCAGTATTTCCCGTGGCTGCGCAGCCCCAGCTGTGACCTATATATTTTGCCACATCCATGGCAAGCACAACCATATCCCATTGTCCACAGGTGGTCGATTTAGATTTTCTTTTCGCGTTTGCGTCTGTCCTCGGCAGCGGATTTTCTTTTGGTCTCAAATTTGTATCCCGCGGCCTTTGTGAGTGACCTCCAGCTGTCTCGTTCTGAGGCCGCATGCAACCAGGTGCTCTCTTCTATGTCAGCTAAGGCAAGTTCGCGCCTAAGCTGATCTTTGAAGCGTTTCCGTTGGGCGCCTCTGTTACGTCGACCACCTTTTAACTCACAAAAAAAAAAATAAACTGCCTTTGGCATACGTTCGTCCCCCATATGGGATACGTGCCCTTCCCAGCGTAACTGTCGGACCATAAGAGTTCCCTCTATACTGTCCATACCGGCGTTCGCAAGAACATCGCTGTTTGTAGTGCTGTCCTGCCACCGTATGTCCATGATGGAGCGCAAGCATCTTTGGTGAAAGCCCTCAAGTAGTGTTAGTTGTTTTCTGTATAGTATCCATGTCTCAGAGCCATATAAAAGGGTCGAGAGAACCACCGCCTGGTAGACATATTCATGAATTTGTAGGCAGGCGGAGCCATTTATTCCACCATACTTTCGCCTGAAGGCGTCCAAAAGCGCTACTGGCCCTAGACAGACGTTTTCAATCTCCCTTGAAAGTGAGGCATCATTTGATACTATACTACCCAGATATGTGAAGTGGTCTTTGGGGCTGAGTATGTATTATTGGGTGACTTCTGGATCATGACTTCTGTTTTCCCAAGGTTTATAGATAAACCGAAAGAGGCGGCAGCGTATGGAAATTCGTTGACCGCGTTCTGGAGATCAGACACAAAGACTCTTTTGTTCCCTCGGCAATCAAATCATTAAACAGAAACAATCTGATATAAACGTTTCACATGTAAATTACGAATTTGTCTGGTATGAGTGTACATTTTTAAAATAGTTATAATGTTTTGTTTGCTGTAATGCACCCATTGTAATACAAATTTCCTTACGGACAATAAAGATTATTATTATGTCAGAAACGAACGAGTAGTCATTCTCTGGCGCTGCCAGGGTCGAGTTTCGTTAAAGAGAAACAAAATTTATCGTACTCCCCTTAACACTGAAGAATTTTCTGGTGATGTGGCAGGTCTGCAGCACTAGGAATGTTCCTAGGAATGTTAAGGGCGTTGAAGGTATCTGTGAGGTCAGTTGTTAATATCCCCTCGGTTGATATAACAATGGGGTATATTGTTATTTTCAGGGGCGGACTGGGTATCAAAATCGGCCAGGGCATTACCATATGAACCGGCCCACAAATGGCATGTCATATATTTTCGGGGGGGGGGGGGGGTAAACCCTCTCCGCAATATATATATATATATATATATATATATATATATATATATATATATATATATATATATATATATATATATATATATATATATATTAGTGTGTGTATATGTAATTAATCTTATCTTTCATTCTTTTAAACATTTTTTCTACTCTAGAATACTCTCTTCCTATAATTAGTAAAAGGTAGTACACACCGCCAAGGGACAGCTACAGCTAGGAAGTCTGTTATTTTCAGGGGCGGATTTATATATATATATTAGTGTGTGTATATGTAATTAATCTTATCTTTCATTCTTTTAAACATTTTTTCTACTCTAAAATACTCTCTTCCTATAATTAGTAAAAGGTAGTACACACCGCCAAGGGATAGCTACAGCTAGGAAGTCTGGGGGAGCGCCGTAAGCTCCCCCAGGGGGGTTCCCCGGCTACAATCATTATTTCCGTTATTTTAAGCTTTAAAAAATGCATATTCTGAGGTATCTACAGTGCAATTAGCCTGCTACTCTTCCACTAAAAAAATCAAAAACTAAATCTTTTATTCACTGGAGTCCAGCGACTGGTAGAAAATGGTAAAATGCTTTAATTGTGTATTGGAAAGGGGGGGGGGGACCACAAAACCCCTTTTGGCTATGCTCATGAAATTTGGTGACTGTAGTATGCTTAAGTTGACTGCACTGGGGAAGTAAGTAAAGTTTCACTTTCAGACAATGAGATCTGAGGCCAGTGATGGTTTGAATTCCTCCCCTCTCGGCTACGCCCATGTGTTTTATCATAGGTGTAAGCCTAATTCTATTCAAAATATATAAAGTGTGATAACGCATCGAAAACTGGATGTATGCTTTCGTAGGCTTACATAATGTATTCTATTTATAGATTTACATGTATGTAGTCTGAAAACTATAAACACTACAATAGCAGCCTTAATGAGTTTCAAACTTTTTGGTATTACTTATAGACTACAGCCGTTTCTTCAAAAAAAAAAAAAAAAAATACATAGGTCCTACGCATTTCACGTGTCAATCTAGTCATGCATGTTGATCTGTGACTTAAAATATGCTAAATCATTGGTTTTCCTGCCTGACAGCCCATTCCTTTAAAGTGGTATCACCACAAATACAAAACTAGGGGTCTCAAATCGCAGAAAGTAGAACTACTGTTTTTGTACAGTAGTTACGCTGAGCTTGTCAATTGTAGTCAAACTGAATTTCCATTACATTGGATCAATATAAATTATCTTATCTTATCTTATCTTTATACCCATATTGAGCTGTGAATAAGTTGGTTGGTTTGCAATTTCGCGGCCGTGTGTATGTGTTTTGTTAAAGAGCTAATTGTCTCCCCTTTTGCCGCGTTATATCAATGTTTTCTAACTTATCCTCTCCCATCCCTCTTTTTCGTTAACTTTCATGGAACCATAAAAAAACGGGTGAGGGAAGGAGCAAAACAAAATAGGAGTGCCATCAAAGGCCCATGCCGACCAGCAAAATGATCAGGCCAAACACAGTCTCGAAGACATCAAAGTAGTGTTGAAGGCCATGCCGCTCATGCATAGCAGAAAGTACGGTCTAACGTTTTACAAATGATATTACATACAATGTATAGTGTAATTCTTAAACTTGTTGAATTTCAGACAAAATAAATTGTAATAATAATAATAAAAAAAACACAAGAAAACGTGTTAGGGCCTTTGTGTCTTGCTGCTGTCACTTTTTTTTTAAAGTTGTCTGCATTGATTTTTTTTTCTTTGGTCGCGACCAGACCGGCCCATTTGGTACCGGCCCACCGGGCATTTGCCCGTTTGCCCATATAGCCAGTCCGCCCCTGGTTATTTTGGATAATTTCCATAGTCGCTTAATCTCCAAGCCTAGGTTCCCATATTTTCTTTGTTTTTCTATCTCAGTTGTTCTTAAATTATGAGAAAGTGGTACGGCGATGTCGATAATGGTTGCGGTTTTCTTCTTTTTTATCAACGAACAGAAGATCAGGGCTATTGAAATCTATCGTTTTGTAGGTCAGAATTTATTATTATTATGTTCATTCTGAGCTAGCAGGGCGCAATCATCGGTATAGAGAAGCTCCGTTATGGCATGGGATAGTAGACCTCGAAGATTGAACACATTGCCGTCCGAACGAAACCTGATGTAGATGCCTTCGTGCAATCGCTGCCTCATTTGACCCAGCATTACGCCAAAGAAGATAGCGAATAGAGTAGGAGCAAGTACACAGCTCTTCTTCACGCCATTTTCTATTCTATATAATAAGGCTTGTTTTCGAGTCCGAAGATTAGTGAGGAATGCAGTATTTCCAGTGACTGCACAGCCCCAGCTGTGACCTACATATTTTGCGACTGCCAGGGCAAGCATAAGCATTGTCCGCAAGTGGTCGATTTAGATTTTCTTTTCGCCGTCTGCGTTTGTCATCGGCATTTATAATAATACTTTTTAATATAAGATATATTGTAATATAACTAATATATATATATATATATATATATATATATATATATATATATACATATATATATATATATATATACATATACTAGCTTTAATTGTACCCGGCTTTGCTCGTTTTTTTTCTACAAATAACATGCATTTATTCCGCCTGAATAATTAATAATGACGTGAATAAAAAGATGGTAATTTATTTAAGAAGTATATCAATTCATCTAGTAATAAAAAATGGTCAAAGATAATGTTAGCCTACATTTTTGTTCGGTGATTTCAAGATTCTGTTTAGATCTGTTTCTTCCATTGTTAAAGAAACCTTAGTCAGTATAGTAAAAGCTTCGCTTGATATCGTGTTTAAGTAATCAGCTCGAAAGTCTGGTTTATATTTTGCTAAAGTATCCCCACAGATGAAGTGAATCAGACTATCCATACGATGTGTACACAAAAGTCAAATTCTGTGTGCTGTTACAGCCAGAGCTGTTTCTCTGAGTTGATCAATGTTTGGTATCCTCCCCTTCGCTTCACGAAATTTGACAGTAATTTTACACATATGATCATTGTATTGTTTTCTAAGAACCTAATATACAGCTAATAACTTTCTTTATGTTGTAGCATCTTCCTGATTAGACGTAATCTAATATATGTTCACTTTTTTTTTTTTTAAAAAAGAAGAAAATAGTTTATTCGATCTAGATTTATCAATGAAATGAAAGCTTTTAGATCTATTTTTAAAATGTGTATTGTTAATTAAAAGTATAGTCACATATATATTTAAGAGATTAGGCTATATTGAACGCTCATTGATTTAAATAAAAAAAAATAACGCAAAATAGAGTTTAATTATTAAATTTATTATTCAAATGTCAACATCTGTTGTTGTTGTTTTTTTGTAGCTCTGAAAGTTCATGACCCCTTGACGCGTCACCTTGGTGACAAAAAAAAAGCGATAAAACTCCTAAATATTGCCAGACTGAGGACCAAAACTAAAATCAGAACCACCCTCGTAAGAGATATGTTATTCGCGGATGACGCAGCGGTAGTGGCACACACGCAAGAAGAACTTCAGTCACTAATGCCCCGCTTCTCTCGGGCTTGTAAAGAATATGGCTTGACTATTAGTACGAAAAAAACAAACAAATGTTATGGGACCACCTGCTACAGCACCACCCTCTATCCTCATAGACGATAACAGGCTGGACGCCGTAAACGAATTCTGCTATCTGGGCTCCACAATTAAAGATGACCTTTCTCTAGAAGAGGAGATTAAAAAAACGCATAGGGGAGGCTGCCTCGACCTTCGCTAAACTCTGGCCAAGAGTTTGGGAAAACCATAAGCTAACTACAGTGACCAAAATGGAAGTCTACAAGGCATTTGTTATGAGCACACTGCTGTATGGCAGTGAAACATGGACCACCTAAGCAAAGCAAGAGATAAAAACTGAACTCATTCCATTTCAGATGTCTCCTTAGGATCTTGAAAGTCACATGGAAAGAAAAAGTGAGCAATACTGGGATCCTAGCACGATCAGGTATTTTTTTCCGGCATCTTTACAGCCCTCAGACAACGCCGTTTGCGCTGGCTTGGACATGTTCGCCGGATGGAGGACAAGCGCATCCCGAAAGTCATCTTCTGTGGACAACTCGCGACTGGCACAAAAAAAAAAAAAAACAGGTCGCCCCTGTGACAGGTGGGGAAATGTGACGTGTGTTTGGCGCGTTTAATGTCTAGGGGATGATTATTTTTAAAGCTATCACACACCAAACTATCAGCATATGTATCGGGAGCAGACACGCAACGAGACAAGCAATGAAAGATAGATACAAAAGTTAAAAATGAAGAATATTTATTTACATAAATATACATGTAAGAATAAAAAGGGGGAGGATTTGCATCTATCTCTAAATAATACTAGATTTAATCATCACTCTTGCACTGAATAAGAGAGTATGTCACTTTGTCCTCTGACTTAGCTGGTTGTCCTGTTGATGTCGCAGCTGGCTGTGTCCTGGCTTGAGGTTCTGCAGCTGGAGGTGGCGCTCTAGCGGATAGAGGGACGCCGGTGATATAGTTCTTGTGGAGTCTCAATCCCAAGTTCTAATATCTGTAGTGGGCACAGTAGGGCGGGTGGGCGGCTACCGTGGGCACAAGTGTACTGCGGGCAGAGCTGATCTGCCGTGGGCAGCGTAGTTGACAGGATTTGTCCAGTGAGTTGCAGAGGGTATGGCGTAGCTATGACGTCTCACACAGATCTGGGTCCATAGGGACGTAGCACTTAACAAGTTGACAGGTGGGCTGTCGAATAGGCGGGCAAGGCCGATAGCGCCAAGGAGTAGAGTTGAGTAGTGTCGAGTAGACACTGAACAGCAAATAGGCCGATCTCAGTAGAAAAGTGTATTCCTGAATAGCACTCAGCACATAAATAGGTAAGTAATTCTTGATAGCAAATAGGTGATTAATCCAACAGATAAATAGGCAGACACCTGAGGGAGGCTGCGGATAAATAAAGACAAGTTAGGACATGTCTCTCATGCATCTTATCGATGCCCTCGACTGAGGTGCATTCGACAGATTGGTAAAATTGCTTTAGAGCACAATGGGGAGATGATGACAAATGGGATATGGAAAATAGATGGCTGATAGTAGCAATATAAAAAGGTACATAAAAGGGGAAATAATTATATAAAAATGTACATAAAAGGGGAAATAATAACCTCGAATAAATAACACAAGTTGGAAGAGAAAAGAGGGGGGAGGGGAGGGAAAGGGGCGGTGGTCAGCGACCATGACGGTTTGTTTACACAAGACCGTCGGCCGAGAACAATGGAGCGCGCTTGAATGGGGAGGGTGTCCGTTCAAGGGGCGGAACTCTCGTTAGAGTAAAATAACTACAGGAGAGATAATTCAATACAGGGGAGATAACTCATATCTCTTTTCTAGACGCAGTGTTAGTGCACTTGTAAAGTTATCAAGGCGGTCAACCGAGATAAAGGAAATAAAATAAGATGTACAAATATATACATGGTTGCATCAACGATCAATTGAGCAACGTAGCATTAATAGATTAATGCAATACGTAAAATATACATTAGCCATGTTCATGTTTTCTACTTACGACAGTGAGAAATACACAATGCACTAATTAAATATAAATGAGATAATAAAATACACATGATAATCTCCAGTGAGAAATATGCACAAAGTAATTAAGATGGAACTTGTGATTAAGTTCGGCTTACCACCAGGTATTCCTCTAGGAGAAAGAATGTATGAAGTAGTCCAGACTCGATAGCTCAACGACAATGAGAGATAAGAGGGTCTGATTTGATTTGGATCTACTTTATATAGGCCAGGAAAAGGCGGGCGGAAACAGGAAATGTCCTAGGCTAAGAATTATCTTACACGTGGGTGAATTAGACTTGAGATGGGAGTAGCACATTGGTACGTCGAGAGGCACTTTGATTCGAGTAATCTCCTAGAACAAAGAGAGATGTAGGAGAAAAGGGGGGGGGGAGGATTGACTTGCATTCCACACAAGGTGGTGTCCACTGCGGCTGTCAGACATCCTGCCGATAAGATCAAAGAGTCTGTGTGTATCTTTGCCCCGGTCAAGAGAAGATAAATCGAAAGACGTGGCCTAGCTATCTCCAATGTGGTCAACTAAGTCTAGCCTGGAGAGGGAAAGGTGGTGCGGGTGAAGAATTTAGGGGTAGGATGGGGAAATAATTAAAATAAAATAAATAAATAATGAAAAATAATAATTGATGCTGTGATAAAATTGAGTGACTCTGACAGCGAGTTTTTGACTTGTCACAGCCCCCACCTCCGTTACATAGATAAAATAAAACGTGACCTCTAATCAGTGAACATCAATACTGACAATTGGGAAGGCAGCTCTAGACCGCACCAGATGGAGAGAGACAGTGACCAAGAAAGCTATGGACAGTGAAAGTGCATGGGTCTCAGCTCAGGAAGAAAAACGTACAATCCGAAAAACGGCCAGCTCCTCTACCACCGAAGCAAAAGCCACCTTAACCTGCGCTATCTGTGGACGGGAGTGTTTCTCCAAAATAGGGCTCCACGGCCACATGAGGAAGTGTGTACTGAGATGAACCATAGTCGTTCTATGACTGAAGGAGGCCAATGTATCTTCTATACTATAAAGTAGAATATAAGGTGTATGTATGTATGTTACTTATAGACATCAAAACCGCTTGACCAATCTTGATAAAACTAGGCAGGAATGTTCCTTGGGTACTAACTTAGACAGTAGTGTATGTATTGTAGCCCTAAAACAAACTTAAGACCCTCAAAAAAATAAAGTTGTCCGACTCTATTAAAGCTATAGTATTTATGGATCTAGGCCATGTCTACAATGTTGACATGAGAAAAGATCGAAAGGATTTAGACCTAGATCTAATTTTAAGAAACACACTTTGCGCAGATAGTTTTTTACTTTGACACATGAAAATACAAAAGAAGATTTTTATATATAGATCTAGACTAGAATTAGATTATAGATCTAAATATACTAATGGAGAGATGATATGCAGTGTTAGCTAATAGCGTTGCACAAGAAACGAACCTGGGTTTTTCTAAACTCTAATACTTGGTATGTAATAGTAAAACAGCACCTACCTAAATAAATCGTAACTAGCAATCAAAAACCTATATTTATTGTAGTATATATAGGTCTGTGGTTGTATTTTATATAGCCTTCGTAACTTCTTCTATAGAGAAATGACTTTTGTAATTTCTTTTACTGAAAATTGGGCTATTCGCGTCTGACACATATATAATTTTTATGTTCAGCAACAAACCCTATTGCAAGTCACACATTTTCTTTTTATAAAACTCTTTTATCAGCCAGTCTATAGTTATTTATATGTATGAATCAAAAGCTAAGGGAATTAACTCTAGGTCTAGTAACACAACACGAAAGTGGTTCTCTCCCAGTACGTCAATGACGTATTAAAATCTACATAGAAATTTTGTCCACATTATATTTATTATTAAAGAGTAAATTAAATAGAGCTTTCATGTTTTCGACATTCAAAATCGTTTAAATAATCAGCATAATTGTGTGTCCCTCATTGTGAAGGTATTAATACAGGTGTGTATTTGACCCAAATGATGTAAGGGGGACCATTCATGACAGACTGAACTGTACTAATGAGTGAATTGTTGATAGTATAGTTGATTAGATCGTATGGGTGTTTTAATTTGAATGGATAATGTCCTGATAGAAATATTTACGATCTATAAGCAGTAAAGGCTTTGTAAAACAACATTATAGGGTCTGAAGGTTTTAGGAAACTAAGGCAAAAAGAGTCCATGACGATGAGAACACATATAATTAAAGTTAGTCATGTAACAAAGTTCGTAGTAGATCTAGAATCTAGACCAACAACAAAAAATCTGTGCGATTAGACAATTTTTTTTATCATTTGTTTTTGTTCAGCGCTATTTAATGCTTTTAGCTTTTATAAAGCATTTATAAAAAAAAAAAATGGGTAATGACATGAATTCAAACTCATGATTCAAACATCCTCAAGCCAATATTCTAAACAATCGAAACTGCTAGTCACGTGCGTATGACTATATAAGATTGTATAGTTATGGGTTCTTTCTTTCAAACTTACTTTAAAGATCTACACATAAAGAGGGCTAATACAGCACATACCACCACCTCAGTCAAGTGCAATTTCTTTCCTTTGTTCGAGATACCAAATAAAAAAAAATAATTACTAATAGTTAATTATCTAATTGGTTACTTTTTAAAAAATTGATTCTTGTGTTGTCGGGTAAATGAAATAATTGTGCGCAATTTCAGCTTGCCGAGATTGGGTGTAGGAAAAATAACGCGGAGGACTACAAGCCCTTTATCAGACACACAGAAAGACAGAGTGAGTTGATATAGGCCTAAGCTTTGTAAAAAGTAATCTTAAATTAAACACATAACTCAAACGAATACATTTTGTCTATGATCACTAAGAATAACAATAAAAATCTATAGTCATGTGATGTTATCGCATACCAAGACTTTCCTTTCCGTACAAGTCTATTTAAGTCAACGTTCTTGAACAGTGATGCCCGACCTAATTCGCACCGCGGGCCTTTTTAATTTCCGACACTCGTGTCGTGGGCTATATGAACGGAAAATTACAGGAAAGAAATAAAATTCACCTGAAACTATTTGATTTGAAGCTCGTGGATCTAGTACTTACATTAGATAATGTGATATTTCACGTTCTTCTTTTTATTACACGTCAGAAAATGGCTTCATTTATCTACTTCAAAATGAACAATATTGTATCTAGCTACATCACCAACTAATTTTCCTTTTTCTTATTGGCAAATATTCACATCGATCCTTCAATCTCTAGGTGTATTTTAAAAATTTTTTATTCGCTGCTCAAATAACGAATACCATCATATTTGTTGTATATTGCCGTTTATAAGTTTATTTTTTTTTAAATAACTTGTTTGATCATATTATTAGACAAGACTAGCTTTCAAAATCATCATTCAAGATACAGAAGTAAAAACATTACAAAGAAAGCTAGAGAATCATCTTGAAGTAATAAGTTTGCATTTCTCTTCATTTTAAGATAAGGCTATATATTTATTCGGACAGAATTATTATTTTTTAGGTTATCGTAGTACAGATTGTCATTTTTTTACACACACACACAAAAAGAAAAAAAAAAGTTTATTTTAAAAAATGCACCCATGAGTGTTTCAACCATGTACCTTTGGCTCTAAAAGCCAACAATCAACGTTAATGCCACTGGGACGATGTAAATGTTACCAATGGAGGTTAGATAAACACATTTTGTATTGAATTTTCTTTTTAAATGATAAATCTACAAATATTTTTCAATACTTTTTTACAAAGTATTACGGAAATATTTCTTTAAATGCTGAAATTTATAAAAATTAAAACATTAGATTTGATTTAAAACAGTTTAGTAAAAGAAAAGATAATGTTTTATGTAGTTGACATTTAAAATTGAAAATCTAGTAATATTTATATAAATTAAAAATAGATGACATCTTTTTTCAACAGTTCTTTGCCTTTGACGATGACCTTTTGGTAGATTATTTTCGTAGTACATTGACATAGAGAACTCTATGGACATTTTAATAGCAAAATTTTGCATTTTTTGTCCCAAAAAATTGTTAATTAAAGTAAGTAGAACAATTTTAATAACATTTATAAATTTTATTTTGCATTACATATTATAAAAATGTTAACGAACAAATTATATATTTTTTATCTATTTAAAAAGCAATAATAAAATATTTAAACTTGCACTTTTTGAATTATAACCAATTTTACATAGTATATCTTCTTTATAAAAGTTTGAAGAAATTACACCGTCTGTAGAAACCAGAAGAAAATCTTGAAATGTAGTACTACTTTTCACTATTTAGTTCACGTGGACATGGAAAAAACTATCGGACTAAAAAAACAATCTATGAAAAGGTATATTTTAAAAAAGAAACAATTGAAAGGCGATTCTTGGTTAAAATTCTCCTCTTCATATTTATGAAACATTTTTTGTTAATGTGAAAAGAAATTATGTACACTTGCCAACGATTAGGTTTATCTTAGTTTAACCTTATTTTAAATAGACTTAAAGACGATATCCATAGAAGTGTGGCAAAAATGCATTCTTTTCTAGTCAGTGGAGTAGAAATTAAGATGCTTATAGTTCAACAGCTACGCTAGGCAAGGGCATATATGCTGCATTAGGAATGACATTGCGCCCCGAAAACGCTTAAACACCAGCTTAGACGCCATATTGCTTGAACTTACATAAAAGAGAGAAACATAGATGATGGTAGCTTACGAAAAAAGGAGTTGGAGATTTCTAAAATTAACCTCGCCCTATTAAATAGTAGAAGCGTCCATCCTGACATTTTGTGAGCATATCACACATACACATAAAAATTTTAACGAACAAATTTTATATTATTTATCTATTTAAAACACAATAATAAAATATTTAAACTAGTACTTTTTGAATAATAGCCAATTTTACATTGTATATCTTCTTTATAAAAGTTTGAAGAAATTGAACCTATTTTAGTATTTATGAAATAGTAGCGGTATGATGTACTACTCTTACACAAAATGTAAGTTTAGCCAGGTAGTTCTCTTCTATACAAATTACATAATACACACAGTCTGTCACGTGACAGTTTTTTTCATTGTTTTATCAATATTATCACGTGGCTAAATGTTGTTTATTTACTATTGGTGAATAAGGCCCATTACACTGTTCATTGTAATATACCTGCGCAGCTCATCAAATATAATCGTCGCACATACAGGAGCATAAGTGAGTAGTCAGAACGAGATCAGTTTTTAATGTTTATCATAAAGAACCAAGATGTCGGGGTTTCTGAATGCACATAAATCCCAAATTTTTCCTAGTGCATGATTCCTAGTTGTACTTGAGGGGTACAACAACTGTGCGAATATGAATGGGAAACATGGAATGATCTAAAAAAGATAGATTTAAATTAAAGTGCACCTTTGGAACAGTGTCCAGCTCAGTCTTAATGGATTTTTTTCTAGAAAAAAAAAATGGGGGGGGGGGTGCGGCATTTTTTAAATTTCGCTCGCAGGCGGCCTCAACCCTCGCGACGGCCCTGACTCCAATGACACCAGGGAAGAAGTACTTGTAAGACCTTGTCCTAGAATATGCTGTGGTGGAAAACTGTCTGGCCTAGACTTGTGGTGAGAACCACTACATTTAAAAAAGAAGAGCTTAAATGACTGTCATGAATTGAATGATTAATTTTCATACGTTTTGTTTTCAGGTTCTAACTGTTGCAAAGAGTGTCATCATCCCGTTTACGTTCATGCTAGGTTTTATAATAAATGAAAATTTACGATGCAATCCTCAGATTGACGAAATTATTTTATTATTGAGAATAATATTTTTTCTTATCTTTTAAATACAGACGTTACAAAAAAATATGATTACGACCTACGCGTCATGCGTATTCACATTAGGTTAGAGTAAAACCATAAGTAAAATGACTAAATTAAGAGACACCAAGACAGAAGACTTAAAAAGTAAAGTAGCAATAATACTTAAAACGCTGAACCATAATTTTAAATACAAAATCAAAAACCTTATAAAATACAAAACTTTATAAAATACAAATAGCCTAACGTTCCCAGAAAATTTGAACGAGGAATTGCAAAAAGTCGACCGCATTATCCTTTTAACGAAATAATTTTGTATTCCATCCATCCATCAATCCCAGTTTCACTACAGCCCATGGAGGGCTCTGGCCTGCTTCAACACATCCTTCCATTCAGATCTCTCCTGGGCCTTTCGTCTCCACCCCCTAACCCCCCAGCTGTTGCGGATCTGCCTCCACATTATGAATCCATCGCATTCGGGTCGCCTGCTTTTTGTATACAATTTTCGCTCCTCTGTTATTTGACATTCTTTCAAGGTGACCTGCCCAGCGTAGTCTGTTCTTTTTTATTTTAGTCACTATAGGTGGGTCTTCATACAATTGATACATCTCATGATTAGTGCGAGTCCTCCACCCTGTTTCATCCCGTATAGCTGTATAGCACCATAGATTTTCCTAAGAATTTTTCGTCCGCATGTATTTAGTATATTATCGGTTGTTTTGTCTTGTATTCCACATTATGCTTTAATTTGGAAAAGACTAACAGGAGATCGGGAAAACCCTTTGTCAGGCGCGCACGCAAACAACTACAACTAAACTGTTGACGTCATTTAATACCCATTATTCCTAATGATGGCGACACCAAAACTAGAATCCTTCATAGATCAATGCATCTAGCTCTAGTAGCTTGCCTCCAACAGACAGAACCGAAAATGGTTTCACTTCTTGATCTCTTGAACTTGGAGACTATGTGCAAATTCTAAGGTAGCCATGGAAATTTCCCAAGAATGGAGTGACGTCGGAAAAGACCAGAAAGGGAGAGATCCACGTAAGCTGCACCCAGTTACCTCTTGGCTGTGCCTCATTTTCGGTTTCCTTTTGATATCGGCGGCTATTTACTGGGGTGGTTTCAGGTAAGTCTACTACACAGATACATGGATATACCTAGACCTAGACCTATATCACATAGACAGTTATACAAATAATACATAGATCGAGATCTAGTCCTAGAAAAGATCTTTCTCACCAAGTCTTTGAAATAGACTATAATTAAAGTATAATATAAGCAGTTTTGTTTAATTAAGTGAATATGTAGTCTATTTCTAAAGTTTAATTAGATCTAGATCTAGGTAGCCAAGGGATGGATCTAGATATTTTACAAGTCATACGAGGTATTTTATTCTATAATACATCTAGAACTAAATGGTCCGGAGTTCGGACTCACCCTCGTTTGGCATCTACCTGGCTGCTGGTACCAAATTCAGAAGCAACAAGCAAAATCTAAAAAGAAATAATTAAAAACAAAGCTTAATATTGATTAAAAGGAGCGTATCGTTCAGTCGCTGCCATGTATCTCAGTATTGCAAGTTTATCTCCCTTTTCCTACATTAAGCAAAATAAAATGTATTACCACTAATGAATTAAATACTGGTTACTTCTTTTATTTTTAAATTAACTCTTTGTCTCCGTAATTTTTTACCACATTTTGGTGGAATCAACTTTGGTATCGTCTGTTAAGAAAGAAAGAGTTGTCATCGCCAATGAATAATATTAATAATGTGCAAAATGTCATCTTTATCCGAAGAAAGGGAAGTGGGAAAGAAAAAGTGTAGAAGGTGTAGACTAAAGCTTTGTAAGATAAAGATAGTTTAAAAATTCCTTTAAAAAAATATTAAGAAGAGTTATTTACATTAGTTTGGATCAGTCGTTTAATCAACTTTGTATTAGATCTAGACTACCAAAAAAAAAGGGGGGGGGCGACCTGAATTCGACTTCATGGCTCAAGCCACATCAAGCTGGCATTGCGACCACCGCTAGTAAAGTTCCTAGGAACATGGAAGATTGTTTAGTTATTTCTTGTTTCTTTAGTCTCGTTGTATGTCATGTTCGTGTTCACTAAGACTCAGACGACGATCCTATTAAAGGGGACTAATTCAGCCTATACCACTTCTTCAGACAAGTACAATTTCTTTCCTTTGTTCGAGATAACAAACAAAATAATTTACTACCAATCGATAATTAATTAACTGGTTAATTTTTTTTATATTGATTCTTGTGTTGTCGGGTCAAAAAAATAATTGTGAAAATGTTCAGCTTGCTCCCAGACTGGGTATAAGGGAAATAACGTGTACAAACTTTTGACCAGACACACAGAGTTGATGTAAGGTTTGTAAAAGTAGACTTTTTTTTTCTGTTGCCTTTATACTTCGACAGGACATAGGTTTATCTTTACTCAATGTGTGTAAAGGTTGTTGTTTTTTCACCCCCGAGAGGTGTCCGCATCTAGGTATCTGAGTGGATGCTTTGATGGGAATCCACCGCTGTAGTCTATGCTGTTCACTACTGTTCTGATGTATTTGGATTGTTTATCTGAAATGTGATTTATGCCAAGTCGATTGTTTAGAATGTACAAATGTTTCACACTAAGTACTAGATCTATGACGTGTTATTACCTAGATAAACCAAGCAATCTACTAGAGTAATGTTTTAAAGTATATAAAGTTATGCTAGATAAGGAGATTATCTTTGATAAACAGCCCTGATCTCTGGTATCCTTCTACGACGTCCCTTTGTTTACCATCTACTTAATCTAGAGATGAATACGTTTTAAATATGTGCGCATATCCCGGCAATAATATATACATACATTGTGTAGGTCGGAGGTCATTTTGATTTTGTAGGTATGTTTTCAACTGATAGGTAAAAAGATATAGGGCCTATAATGCGTAGTACAAAAACTCGCACCTTGAATAAACACAAACTGAAAGAGCGAGAAATAGGTGTGAGCAGTAGTGTGTACATAAAGGAAAAAATACAAAACAGGACTACCTTGTAGGTGTTTGATATATTGATTTTAGTGTGTACATCTTCGTGTTCGTTTGAATTTTGGTAGTAAACAAACAGATCTCTTTGGCAAGTAAACCTTTAATTTAAATAATAACATTATTACATTATGTGTGTATGTGTGTGATTATTATATTTTAATTGTTATTATTAGTCCGGACTCCTACATCCACCCTTACGTAGACCGACAACGCTTTTTATCATTGTCTCCGACTATCCTTTGATCTATTAGTGAAATTTAAATTGTACCTCCCATTGGACTTTTGTCCCACTGTCAAGAGAACTTGGTGAAAAGCCAGCATATTTTGTTTAGCACACACAATAGCCAAGTTACAAGCGACTGTATATTTAACTATTTTTTTCTTTTAAATTATATATAGGGAATAGTAGACCGGATGCCGTCACAACTGTTCTGTCAATAAAAGTGTACAGATCACAACTGATCTGTCTGTAAGAGCCCACTAGTCACAACTGTTCTATAACTGTTCTATACGCGTGTACTAGTCACAACTGTTCTATAACTGTTCTATAAGCCTGTACTAGTCACAACGGTTCCATAACTGTTCTATAAGCCTGTACTAGTCACAACTGTTCTATAACTGTTCTATAAGCCCGTACTAGTCACAACTGTTCTATAAGCCTGTACCAGTCACAACTGTTCTATAACTGTTCTATAAGCCTGTACTAGTCACAACTGTTCTATAACTGTTCTATAAGCCTGTACTAGTCACAACGGTTCTATAACTGTTCTATAAGCCTGTACTAGTCACAACGGTTCTATAAGCCTGTACTAGTCACAACTGTTCTATAACTGTTCTATAAGCATGTACTAGTCACAACGGTTCTATAACTGTTCTATAAGCCTGTACTAGTCACAACTGTTCTATAAGAGTGCACTAGAATGTAACTAGATAATAACCCAGCTATACACAACTCACGCGCTTCAAATAACTAAGTGAGCATGCAATAAGAAGCCAGGTCGAGAGGCTAAGTACGCCTGAACTTGATTTGGCTTGACCACCTATGAAGGGGGCTCGAGGTTCGACGCCCGACTCGACCTGAGTTGTGTTTACTGGGCGTATTAAGGCAGCACGGAAAACCTCAAATACCCCCCCCCCCCTCCGGTACACAAATGCCATAAGCATGAAAGTAGCGCTATATAAAGCTATAATTATTAATTAATTAATTAATCAAAAACATCACTTCATAATAGTGAACAATTAACACTATCCCTGCTTACTGCAATGAGATGCTTAAACAGGATCCCTGCATACTGCTATGAGATGCATAACATGATCATCCTGCATACTGCTATGAGATGCATAACATGATCATCCTGCATACTGCTATGAGATGCATAACATGATCATCCTGCATACTGCTATGAGACTTTTAGCATGATCACAGCTTAACAAAATTAACGCGATCCCTGCTTAATGCTATGAGAGGTTTAAAATGATCCCTGCTTATTGGATACTGCTTTTATAGGTTGCGAGAGGTAGGCCTAGCCTGTCTTTATTTTTCTATTATAATTCATTTTAAAAAGTAGAGTTTCTATTGCTGTTATTCTACGTTTAATCTTTTTATTTTATCTTTTTTTAAACTGCCAATCTTATATTTCGCCATATGTCTTCCAAGTAGATTATTTAGTGTTTCCTCATACTCAGTGGCGAACCGAAGGCGCCAGACCAGGAAGGCCTATCGGCGACCCCCTCCCCCCATCTCACTATAAAATACCTAAATCTAAATCGCATACTGACATTCAGCAGTATGCAATATTAATAAACTTGCATATAATGTAATCATGGTTGATGAATGTAGCGATAGAAATGTATTTTATGTAGTGTTTTGATACCAATTTTGGAGCCCCCTACGCTCCGGAACGGCTGCCTTAACCTCCTCCCCCTCGGTGCATCACCTCTTAAAAGCCTACTGAAAATAGCAATGAAAAGCTATAAATCAGCTACGCCCCTGCATAAACACAAACTAATTATATGTGCATACTGTACACATCTTCGTTATTGTGTTGTTTCGAGAGAGGGCCGGCTTGTACACTACAATAGCAATGTCACCATGTTCTCGCCAGGTACGCCTGCATTGCCGACCACGTCTGGGGATCACTGGATGAGAGCTCACTGAGTCGCAGGACTGTCACACACTCGGGACCATTATCTCTACCACTGGTAAGCTCATTTCTCTTGTGCGTGCTAACTAATTAGACCTAACTCGTGTAAACATGTGTGAAGACTAGAGCGTGTGACTTTTAACACATAGATCTAGTACAAATATCTTAGATCGAAATATTTTTTTTGGAATGGAGCGCATGATCCACCGTAAAAAAAAAGCCTTTAAAGTGTTTACTATAGGCCTACTAGAAGAAATATGATTCAAGCCAATCAAGCGAGGGTGAAAGATGATGAGATGATATAGTTCAATGTTTGTTTTCTGAGAAACTCTATTTACTTGAAGTGTGTACGAATCAACACATATCTGCAGAGTCTAGAGGTTTCTTTCTTGTTTTCTTTTAGAGGCCTCTGAAAGGGGAGTTGCCGCAATTAGTTTTGTGTGGTCTGTGGCTCTGTCAAGATCTCAAAAACTAGAAAAGATAATGAAAATCCTATTATTTTATTTTGTAGCTTGCAATTTTTTGTTCTCTAAGAGCGATCCATTTGGATTTTTAAAATTAAATCTCTAAGACGTCATTTTATAAAAATGCATTTTTACAATTATTTAATATTAATAGTAAACAAGAAACAGGGTTACCTAGATCTATATTACAACACACGGTGAATTTTTCATTCCATTTAAGTTATAAGCAAACAACGTTGCTATTTCCAAAATAATATTTTAATAAACTTATGACTAAATGATTTGTTTCTGTTATACACGTTCCTAACACGCGTTTGATTTTGTATCTACTTTATTAAGACATATTTTTTAAACAATATTTGATAAGCAGTGTTTAGTGTTATCGACTGTACACAGTTATGTGTGCCTATTTAATTTTCATAAAATCAGAGTCTCTTTAAGACGACCAAACATCCATTAGACCAGCCTCATACTGTACATCATCTTCACATCAATCAGTTGATTAAATATAATATAAATATTGACAAGTTAATAATTATAACAACATTCATACAGGCCTATCTAAGCACTCTGCGGTTTCATGCCGTCAGCAGGTCTAACAATACAATCATATCGGAAACACAATCTTTCAACATCCCTAGCATTGTTGTTGTTAATAATTTTTGTAGTGCATTGTTTCTGATATTCGTGCTGAAATTATTGAAACCATGCTTTTAACCTTCTCGGGACCCCCTTGGGACCCCCTGTGCTATTAGAGCATGGAATGGGTTGTCTGAGCCAGCCAGGAAAACAAGGACTTGGCAGAATTTAAGTCATTGGTTTACATGCATAACTAGATGCATGACGCGTAGGACGTAATCATCTTTTTTGAAGTAACGTTCTGTATTATATAAGATAAGATTGGGTTGACCACTTCGCGGCCACTTCAGAGTTTGTGTTTCACACAAATTCTCTTTGTAATCTTCTTTTTTTTTTAAAATTAGAACCTACATGAATCAACATGCTTCTGGGCTTATAAGTCGCTTTTTTTTGTTAGCCCACCTGACCACGCGATTCCTTAGTAGGCCGAATTCAACTTATTCTAGAATAAGAAATGATCCATTGGATCAGAGGTAACAACTGAATATCTGTTCTGTCCACAAGTGGTTTAAATTTTTAGGAACAAGGTCTGTCAGGGTCGTAGCTAGCAAAAATGGTGCAATCGCATGACACTCTCCCCCTGAAAACATATATTACCAAAGGCTGATCCAGAATTTCTGCGACGATAGGGGGGGAAGATGATTGGAGAAGGTATAAAAATACAACCTAGTACATAATACAATCAATATTTATGGTATGCGATATTTTAGTGCAGGCCGTTTAGCCGTTCTGACGATAAAACGCAAAACTTTATATAATTTATTTTCGCTATAGACTTTAGTAGATATATATATATATACACACACACACACACACCACACCACACACCGGAAAAAAAAAACGTTTTCATATTTTTGACTATCTCATGAATGTATAATGCGAACTATGAATGGCTGCCCTATTGTATGTTATGTGCTCGGGACTGTCAAGCAGATATTCCCGGGTTCGAACCCTGCCAGCCGCCATCTGACCAGCGTTAACATATATTGATCTGATAAGGCAGGAGACCACATACTATTATAATATGCTGGCGAAACGTAATTTCTCTCTTTCAGAAGAAATAAGCAAGCACGCTGTTTCGACAAAAACATATTTACTTACATTGGGCAAACATTTTTTTTTCTGTAGCAGGTTGGCGATAAAGCTTAAGTTTCTGAAAAGACACGATAGTACAAAACATCCACTTACTAGGCTTGTCAGACACCAACGAATGAAATCAAACTCAGTTACAATACTTGTAGCTTTTTTTACGTTTCATGTGACTACGCAAGTTAATAGTTCGAGATACTCTGTTATAGATACCCACAGGAACAAAGTCTTAGCGTAACTAATTAGGATTCATATTTCCGAGTCGGCGATTTACATTAAAGCTTAAACAGACATTGATATTTTAGACATATTTTCTTACTTCTCTCTTCTCTCCAGTTGGCTTGTCTAATCATCGCCGCTATGATATCAGTCCTACATGTGGCTTTCAAGTGGCCGTTCTGGTCGACCGATGTTCAAAATGTCGCGGTGTCCCAAGACAGAGAGTTTTACCAGAAACTGCATCCAGCACCCAGTTTTCAAGAGGATGAACCACACAACACGTCAAGGGAATGCTGTCATGGTGATAGTCTCAAAGACAAGAGTTTAGGTGATGGAGACGTAAATTTCAGCGCTGTAGACAATCTCGAGGGCGTGGGTTCAGATGAGCAAGAACAGGTAACTCTTACCGTTGACAACGAAAAATCAGCAGACGATGAAAGCATGGCACTTTTGACCTACGAGAACCAAAGCGCTTTGGTAGCAGATGAAAGCGCTTTGGAAGTGAATGATGTAATACAAACATTTGAAGAAGTTGTGATCTCAGATGATGAGAACATCAATCTTATTGACTTGGACGAGTCTCAAACTGTGGAGAGAAACAGCTGTCAATCAAGTAATGTATATTTTTTACGGTATTTACTTCTTGATTTGACTTTTCTTCTTCTTAATTATTTTTTAAAGGGGGGGGGGGCGGGGTGCTGTGTTCTTCCCTGCTTATTTCTATTAAAAGCACATAGCCAGTGGCGTAGCTAGTAATTCGCCATCGTTTGAAGGCTGAGGGGCTTGACTTCTTTGGGGGCCCCTGATTTTGCATAATATTTAATGTAAAAAAACACTTATATGGGGGGATTTTCAGATTCCCCCCCCCCTTTCCCCCACTCTAGCTACGCCACTGCGCATAGTTCCCCAGTGGCTTAAGTTACTATGTTCTTATTAAACGTATTGCACTTAATGTGGACATACTTAGAATTTGATAGCATCTGCGCGAAGTCCATGAGCTTTTTAAAATGATAGATAAATGGCTGTTACAAGTCTTTAGCAGCGTTTTCTTTTTTTTTTTTTACAAGACTCCAATTAACCTTGTATTTGTGCATTCGTTTTTTTTTTTAATCATGCAATAGGAGAAATTGGATTGTTGACGCAATGTTTCAGGGTTCAAATGTGGCACCCCGACCTCACACTGGACCTGTCAAGATTCTAGATAGCCCATAGTTTTATGCTTCAATTGAAGGAACATCTACTCTGTGGTCTTCCACTGACCCATTCCGATAACCAAACCAAAATAATAAAGGCTTGATAAGGATAGTAATAAGAAATGAGCTAGACCAATGTCTTGTTAAAGGCGTCATTTGTAAATATATTTTAGCTTAGTCCGTATCATACTTAAGTCTAACCAAATATGACCTAATTAGCAAGCATTCATATGTTAGATGCTGTGCGTATTGATCGGATGAGTCCGTAAGAAAAACAAAAGGCTTAGTCATCATAATAGGATCAGCATTCACCAAACAACAATAGATCTAAATAGCTTTCATTGTGTCATACAGATGCCGCAGACATGTGTCCAAAATGTGCAGAGGAGCACAATGACGTCTGCCACGCTGGTACACAGACTGCGGAGGACACAGGCAGGTGTGATATGGCGACAGTGTCGACAATGACCTGTAACCCAGGCCTGGTAGATGTGTCAGTCAATACACACCAGAGGCTGTGTAAAATTGTCAAGTTAGTGTATTCGTGAAACCGTTGGTTAGAATAGTTTTAAATGTTTAACATTAATGATAAAAATGGAATTTCTAGAGCGCTGTTAACAAACATGATGTAGGCTCAAGGCGCTGTGATAACATAACAAACATAAATATGTCAGCTAAAATGACTAACTAATCTTAAAAAGTTTTGAACAGATAGGTCTTAATGTTCTTTTTGAATGGTGTACGGAAAAAGCCCGCAGAAGCTTGTTAGGAAGAAACACTGCAATGGAAAAACTTTTTTGTTTTAAATCACCAAAAACTGTCGAGTCCAATGGAATCAATGCTTTAGCAGCTTCATGCATCTTTGGGAGAAGTGTTTAGTATCACGGTCAAGAGCCAGATATAACCCGCGGACCGTAGTTGGGGCTTTCGTGATTTAGAAAAATGTATTTTTTAAAATAACAACAAAAACTTTTCCTATGAGACCCCACGGCCACTGGGACCTATTACTTGGAGCTCACCTATGTCCCCAAACGTTAACGAGGGTACATGGGGCCAAAATAAAATAACAACTGCTAGTGCTCAGAGGCGGCCTAAGGGGGTGACGAGCAGGACAACAGCCACGGGTCCCGCGCCTTAAAGGGGCGGGCAACAAAGAGAATCTTTTGACGCCGTCATCCTGTAATAAAAATATTCATGGCCCTAATATAAATAAATAAATTATGGCTTTTATATAGCGCTACTTTCATGCTTATAGTATGCTCAGAGCGCTATGGTCCAATCTCATTTGTGGACCAGTGGGGGGAGGAGGTAACTGGTAGGTTTTCCGTGCTGCCTTTAGGCGCTCAGTAAACACAACTCGAACCTCGAGCCCCCTTCATAGGTGCTAAGCCAAGTCAAGTTCAAGCGTACTTAGTCTGTTGACCACGCCTCCCACTCGTATAGGGCCCTGTCACTCGTATAGGGCCCTGTCACTGTTAAGGCCGCTCTATGTACTTCCCCTTTCCAGAAAGTACTCCTTAATGTTTTCTTGGGGACGTTTTCTAATCCCAGTGAACTCAAACTGTCAGAGGATATAACTCGAGCTCTGGGACAGAGTTGCTCGGCTTAAGCTTTGGCTAACTTGTATACACCATCAATTTCTTCTGACCGACTCCTACAGAACAGAAAAAAAAAATGACATCTGCATTAGTCTTGTTCTATTGGACCGAAATCCCGTTGAATCAGATCAAATACAGGCTGGCCCAAAAGTAGATTTACAATTACCATACATACTATGTCATTGACAATTTAACAATGAAACATTGAAATTCGTTTTACCTGTTAGCATAAACATAAACAATGTAATCTCTCAGATGATCAAAATGTCCCCGTTCAACGCTGTAACGTTCATTAAATCTCTGTGAAGAGAGCTGGTCACTACACTTCAACCATATAAAAGGGAGTTTTTGGGTCATCCTAACAATGTTTTCAGGCAGTCGATGGACAAGGTCTTTCTATAAGAGTCCTTTAAGCATGCAAGATGTTGTTAGTTACGTGCTCTAATTGTCAGGAAGAGCAAAGTTTGCTGACCTCATCTTCAACACAGAAATAAATGTAAAATAAACAACATCTTGTACACGTGAATACACCCAATTTTAATAGGTACCTGATATTAGTTGGGGAAAAGGAAAGGCGGTTGGTCGTTGTGCTGGCCACACGGCAGCCTCGTTAACCGTGGACCACAGAAACAGATGACCTTTACATCATATTCCCTATAGATTGCAAGGTCTGAAAGGGGAACTTTACTTTTACTTTTAATCACCATCTTATAATCAGCTACCTACCGAAAGATGGTACAAACAAAATGTTATTAAGCATTAAAACGTTTCGATTTCTCAGACATTGTGGCACCTCCACATCCGGGCCCTTTATGAAAAAACTGCGAAGGGCCCAACGTCTTCTGTCCGAGGCGAGCGCCAAAACAAAACTGGAGAAACAGGAGAAAGTCTTCAAGTGGAGGGCAGTCATGAGCAGATACAAGGAGAAACGTGAGTCATTCGGAAAACTTGCAATTAGCTCTGGTGTATCTTAGTCTGAAATTGGTGCTATATTAGGAACGGATATAAACTTCTATAAGAGTTTGTGTTTATGGATTTTCTTATTTTTATCGAAAAAATGTTGTTTTTTAAATTAGCATCGTTGTTATAGCATTAGCTTGCCAAGTCTGAAATGAGCATGCATTACCACAGTAGCATTGAAACAAACCTGATAGATCGACATGTTGATAGACAAAGGACGATATTTTTAAAAGTTAGGACACGCCCCTTTCACTGATAGCCTTCTTCTATGTACAAGTCCTATTATTAGCTTACACTTTCTTCACTGCCGGATATGTAATTTTTCTAAAATTAAAAAAAAAAGGGGGGGGGGTGCGAAAATTATAACCACGTCAATGGCAGTTTGGAAATGAAAGGTTGAGTCGTTTATTTCAAGCTAAAATTTCGCACATTTGGCTGGGTAGCAAAGTTGACATATTTGATCTTTTTTTTTTCAATGACTAATACAATTTAAATGTTTAGTTTCTTATTTTAGTTGAAAATAAAATAGAAATAATACAACAGATTTATATTGCTTGTTGAAAGGCAATACAACAAATAACTCAAATTAATTTAATTACTTTTTTTCTACTTTCAACATATTAGTTTCCATTTTTTTTTGCTAAATAATTATTCACGACTGCTACGTGGAATAACTGCTGAGCAAGATAATAGTATGAACATTTTATATCAATGTTTCTCAAACTTTTACTTCTATGGTGAGTGTGAGAAGTTAGACTCTGGTTGGTGTTTGTGCATTGTGAATGAAGTATAATAAGCGGTACTCAAAAAAGCTGTCTTGGGTACACCAGAGGACTCCAGGAGGCCAGAATGAAAAGATATGTTTTTGTAGAGAGTTAGATTTTGTTCAAAATACCATTTTATATTATTACTAAAGTCTACAACATATATTTTATTTTTTTCTCAAGTTTAATTTGTCTCAGGGGCGTAGCTAGGAATTTTACATCATTTGGGGTGGGGGGGCTTAACCTTTTTAGGGGCCCCTGCATTTTGCGTAGTATTTAATGTAAAAATACCAATTTCAAGAGGGGGCCTTGAGGGATTTTCAAGTTCTCACCTCCCCCATCCCACCCTAGCTACGCCACTGATTTGTTTATATGGCTATAAAAGTTACATTTAGGATTTTTCACAAAGAAGTTATTCAAGTTATTCTAGGTATTTTAAGTTCAGATATAATACGCTTACAGCTGTATAGTTGTCTACCAGCAGTTTGGTGCTACAAGCCAACAACCGTCAGCAATAACCCGCTAAACGAACTAAATTTGTTCGCGTCCACGCTAAGCCAGCTGAGGGAATAGGCCAGCTGAGGGTATAGGCCAGCTGAGGGTATAGGCCAGCTGAGGGTATAGGCCAGCTGAGGGTATAGGCCAGCTGAGGGTATGGGCCAGCGCTGTAAGCTTCTAAAATGGTATCCGAGAAGAAAGAAAAGAATTCTACAGACATCTGATTAAAATACAGTTTGACTGTTTTGTTTGCTTATGAATGTTTATTAAAGCTAGTGTCTGTCAAGTTTTTCTTTTTCGGAAATAGACTTTTAAATATTTTTAAAATTGTTTATATAATAGACAAGATTCATTCTGGGGATGGCATTGGGAGGGGCAGCAGGTTCCCCATCTAGCGAGCAAAGGGGTCTGAAGGGGGGGGGGAAGCGCTGAAAGGGAACTAATAAATGCCTCCCCCTTGCTTCTAGAGCGCACTATTCATCCTAGTAAACATTGTCTATTAAAGAAAGAGGCATCACTTGACAACATTTTAAGCGATAGACATTCGAGTTACTTACAGCACACGTACGTCAGTATTGGACGTGATCGTCGCTTTTTGTTTTTGGTCACGTGGTCAACATAACGATGTACTACAGTCTGCAGAAACTCGACCGGAGAACGCGTTAGCGAAGATGTTCTGAAATGTCTTTTTTTTTTTTTTTTAGTTGTTAGTTGATATTATTGCAGACTCCTCTTGCGAAAATGGATTACATTTTTTTAAAGTTCCTTATTAGAAGATGAAACAACCCTCTTACTTTAATTTAAAGTATTGGTAACAAAGTCATTTTATGTGATTCATATTCAAACATAGATTTATAAATACAATGCAAATACAAAATATTTTTTGTCCCTTGAAATAGAATTTCACCCTCTTCGCCCCTCCTTCCTCCCTTTTGTTTGTGTCAATACTTGTTTCACTCCTGGGAGTGCGCCATGCAGTTTGAGAAACGCTGCTCTTTATTAGGTCTACTATATGACCAGATAAGGCACGGCATCTTAACCAACCCAGTAATCGAGGGAAGCTAACTTTAAAGGCTAGGACTTATTGTACAGGTAGACACACTATATCTACTTCATAACGCTGTTTTGTGACTTGCACGAACTCAATCTATTAGATTTGTTATGTTTCAACTAGTGTAAAGTTACACAACTCTAGTTCAAGGGGCATTACTCTTTACGTAGGTTTAAAAAAAATGTTATTATATTGTAATCGTGCTGGCAATGCATTCTCTAATCACTGAACACTATACAAATATAACCCACCTGTGATTATTACGGGCCTTCTTTAGTAAAGTAGCTTCTATAGAATTAAAAGAGCTTGGATAAAGTTAGCTTTGTCAACTACTAGGCCTGTCTACCTGTCTAAAGAAGTGTTGTCTGATAAGGTCATGGTTCTCAAGTTATCAGGCAAGGTCGTGGTTCATAAGTTATCTGGCAAGGTCATGATTTTCAAGCCGTTTAAATGGTTAAGTAGAAGAAACAATGAAATCAATGCGACTGTTGTTTAGCCTGTCCCATGCTCTGATAGAAAGTTGAAAGAATGTGATATGTGTCTTGAATCGTGCTGGATTTTGGTTAGACTAGCCCTTGGATTTTTGTGGAGGAACTACCTTCTTTAAGCTTTGATTGAAATCCCAAAGCATGCCATTTGTCTAGAAAGAAAGAAAGAAAGTATTTGCACATTTAATTTCATTTCCATCTTGTTTTTTTTTTATATATTTAGTTTGCAAGTTTTGTTGAAAATTTTGATGTTTTTTTTTGAACTCCTTAAGGGTGATGCCAACCCTGCAGTCTTGAACATCTTATTCAGCTGAAGTGATAAGAATAATTTTATTTTAAAGATCTAGTACCACATCCAAATAATAGACAAATATTTAATCCGAGTAGACACACATCTGATCCAAATAAACAAATACCTGATTTTAAAAAAGTCCACTAACACAGAGCTTTGAAAATCTCTTTAGCCAATAACGGGAGAGAAGGAGGGGATAGCAGTTCATGGCTACAGATATCTAGGCCCACAACAAGGCGTCAGATACCAGTAGCTACATTAGAGCATTCATTGATGGTATCATAGTAGGCTACGAAATTCTTACATCATGGCCATTGGGAATACCATCATGGTACCTCGAGGTTAAATCATGGTTATATTAAATGACAACATGGTATCATGTTTAACATTACGTTTTGTAAATATTTTAGTTTCTCTTCTTTAAATTGTGTGAATGTATATTTTGGTTTTCTATAATTTTATAATGGTTTGTTTGGTGTAATGCACAAATTATAAGACTAATTTCTTTATGGATAATAAAGATTATTATTATGTTAGAAACGAACGAGCATTCATTCTCTGGCGCTGCCAGGGTAGAGTTTCGTTAAAGAGAAACAAAATTATTATTATTATTATTAAGTGTAGTGTATACCTTTCGTATAAACAGCTTCCTTGAATTACCTTTTAACATTTGAGAAGTATTCTTTTCTGGGCTACTAGCATTATTTCGAGAATAGCTGGATCTCAAAATTACACAGAAGTCTCCAATTGAGTTTTCTTGTTTGCATAGCCCTACGTTATCGAATATCTTTTTAAACTTGTACGACATAATGTGCCACCTCCAACTTTCCATTCAGTCTTAATATTTTACCTTCCACAGTCTGTAAACTTTTTGATAGTCTGGAGAAGAAAGACGAACTGTTAGGTTACACAGCCCTCAGCAGAACCTTGTCTGAGAATGAAGTCAAAGAAATCTGTACAGCAGTCAGGTTAGCTGCACATCTGTAATTATAGGCTGCCTAAATAAGTCTAGTGTGCTATAGAACTATCTTCATGTTTTATTATACTCTGTCTTACATTCACATTTTAATGTTTCATGCTGTTTTACTGAATAACTCGCTCATAGTTGACAACTGCTGGTATTATAATAACAATAGAGCCATGACAATACAGACATGCGTATACAAACTATTGGAGATTGTTGTTATATTTAGACGAACACTAATCTAATTGTGTACATTGTGTGTATTATAGTCTCTCTGACAAGATTTAGGGTCAGTATCATCCAAATAGTATATGCAGTACCAACACAAGATAGCAGTTAAAAATCATAAATGGAGTTTGAAGCTTTTAGCGCTGAAACAGATTATAAATAAACATGATGACAGGTAATAATAGCAACACTAAGGTACCAAGGTAATTGAGAGAAGAAAGTGACGAAACCATGGTGAAACATAGACAACCGTATTACATTTTTCTTTTCGGGCATCACCATGTTTAAGCCTCAATGCACTAAGGCTCCGTACTGGGATTAATCCCTTACACCATGGTCGAGGCATCTGGCAGTGTTCTGTAGGGTTCGCTTGTCTCCGTACAGGGCGAGACCCCCCGCATGCACCAGTTCTGTTTCAAGACTGGTCGTATCTTCGATTGTGTCTCTGAGCACACTGCAGTCGTAGAGAATGTGTTCTACTGTCTCGTCTTCTGTGTGACAGTGTCGACATCTAAGATCGTGATTCTCTCGGATCCTAGGCCCCTATCGAACAGTGTCCAGTGCAAATTCGTGCCCAAATTGCTTGACCCTTTCTTTCTAGCTGCCAGCATTCGTCTTTCTTGTTTGGGCGTTTGAGAACTTTCCAGACTTCCCTACAATGGTCTAAGCTTTCCTACGACTTGGACATGATCCATTCATCTGATTACGTGTCCCTCCCCTAAGAGCTCGCCCACATGCCTATCCGTAATGGTCCCTCAAACAACTCTATATTTAGGTTCAACACATATTGGAGCCCAAGACTTCTTTTCTACAACAAACAAAGACCCTAATTTAAATTACATCAATCTCTAACATCACAACAAGATGACAATAATGCATTACATATTGATAGCTTCGAAGTGGTAGTAATTGAAGTTAATTAAACTAATGAAACATACTTGGAGTTTGAAGCTTTTAGTGTTGAAACAAATTAGTGCTGCTATTATAATGTTACATGGCAGTTCAGAAACAGTATGTGTAGTTTCAACAAAAGAATGTACACATAAGTTGTTTTTTTTTTTGTGTGTGCACTGCTAATTCTAATTTTCTTTACTTGCTGGTCTCTCAAAGGTCATCTCGAGACAGACTTCTGACCCAATGTAAACTTAACTCAGCATTAAAAGAGGTCATTGAAAGCAAATCAGAGGTGCCACCTCCCACATTGGACAGCCCAAGCCAGCAACAAGCTTACAGATAAAGCTTCTCATTGTCCTGTTTACTTATTGAACTGCAGAGTACACCCAGAGTGTCATGAAGTTTCTGTGTAGTTCAACCATTGATGCATCCATTCTTGATATTTC
Organism: Biomphalaria glabrata; assembly: GCF_947242115.1. Classification (NCBI taxonomy): domain Eukaryota; kingdom Metazoa; phylum Mollusca; class Gastropoda; family Planorbidae; genus Biomphalaria; species Biomphalaria glabrata. Next base: position 76,203,458 of record NC_074711.1, read on the forward strand.
CTACTATTTTCTGAACTTTAAAGATTTTATTTTATTCTCAATATTCTCATAGAATATTTATTTTACAATGTAATAAGAACATGTAAATATGTATATATTTTTCTAAAAAATACATTAATAGAACTGAATGAAAAAAATAATACAATAAAGTATAATCTAATTAAGATGCACAACTAGATTAACACATAGGTTACACGTAGGGCCTAATTATCTTCCTTTTTGAAGAAATAACTATAATTAATTAGATAAGATTTGTAATTAACTGTAATATATCTCAAGGAGTCAATGATCATTTAAACGTTATGTTTGCACACCGTGTAATCTGACTGAATATTCAGAGAATTTGTGATATTTATTTGTTTTCTTCTATATGCTAATAGTATTGAAAATTTTAAAAAATAATTGTGATTTTTGTGTACCATTTAAGTTATTATATTTTTAAACATAGGCGCGCATTTTAATCCCCTCAGATTAAAGGAAGGATGAAGTCTTAGTAAAGCATTATTCCCACCCTGAAGTGGTTAAGAGAGAGTGAAGAATCTAAAACCTCAGAATATAATTTTGTTTTCCTTTTTTTTTTTAAATTAAAGTCTTCAATAGATGAGTCTTACGTGACATTCTCCACAAATTGTCACATGATCTAACAATATCAATTGAAGACAATTGTTTTGACATAAGAGTTTAAAGTTTCTTATAGGCCATTCTACGTAAGTTAACCTTCATAGGATAGGAAGAATACGATGAAAGAGTATACTTCTATTTGATGATTTTGAATGTACATATTTAAAGTATTACAGACTAGACTTGTTGGTATATTCTATTTCTAGTCTTATTTACGTAGGTATTGTATATACTCTTACAACCAGGCAGTTATACCTGATAAATAGTTACAGAATCAAAGCAAATTTACCGAATATTGAAATCTATTTATATATTTTATACTAGCTATCAACCTATGTGAACGTAATTTAAATCAAAACATAGACATGTACTATCGATAACCTTCTACTGTAAGACATGTACTATCGATAACCTTCTACTGTAAGACGTTGTACTTATGACTTCAAATGTCTACAGCTTTATACCAGCATTACTTCCCTTAGCTCCTCTACTCATGAAAAGATAGAGGGGTAATACTATTTGTCTTTACAGTTCAATCAAGTTACTTAGACATTAAATAATTATCTTTTTTTAATCATTTAATTACTTTCAATGTTTACGAAACAATTTATAATAAGCATTACATTTTTTAATTATCTTGTATTTTAAATTTGTCTAATTAGTTTGTATTTTTTAATCTAAGTATCGATTATTTTGTTTTGCTATTAAATTACACCTAATGTAAAGATTTCTCAGAACAATATCAATTTAAAGATAAGTATAGCATATTGAAATTGATAATAATTGTATCATTATATCCATTTATTATACATGATTTTATAGGTGAACACAACATATAAATATTAAATGCTTTTATCTATATAACATCCTGTAAAAATTGTCTTTTAGATTTATTTTAATTCCTTAATAAAAGTTCTTCTTTCAGACCTTGTGGTCTATGGGAGAGTTGATGTAATGCTCATTTGATTCTTTGCCCCACGGTTAACGAGGGTGTCATGTGGCCAACACAAAATAAAAATACATTCTAATTGCTATTAACACGACACAGCACAAGAGCGAAATGCACTAGCGGACCAAGAATTGAGGCGGGGGAGCGATTTTTTTCCAAACCCTAGTGCCTTGTAAACCCCAACCCTTTGTATAAAAACACTAATATCTATATATGAATAAAGAGCTGTGTTTCTCAACCTTTGGCGGGAACAAAAATACGCTGTAGCCGCTCATTTCGACAGCTAAGACACCAAGAGTTTTAACCTGCATTCTAACATGCAGAAATGCATACTCCTGACGTCTACAGCTCACTATCCATCTTGTTTAAGTGAAATAAAGTAAGGTGTGGACAGAAGCCTATAATAATATTTTTATTTTGCATATTCATGTTAAGATTATCTTCATGTTAAGTGAAGCCTCTTGTTGTAGGCCTGTTAGGATCAGCTAATGACGTCAACAGAACGAAGATTAATCACTCTGTGGAAATTCACTGTCTAGCGAATGTCCAATTTATAATGTTTTTACTTAATAAATATTCAAGTATGAATTTATAAGACCTAACTACATTGCCAAAAACTTTGTTTTTTCGTGGAAAAAAGAGGATACTTTCATCACCCGGCAGCAAAATGCTCCAACAGGCTGAGAAAAACTGATTTACATTTATATTCAAGCATATTTTCTTTCTCTTTAAATCAACTTCTTTATATTATATATTTCCATTTTTGCTTCCTTTTAGACATGTTCTAGATTTTTAAAAAACAACAACTGACTAATAGCATCAAAAAGATCAAGACTCTTTTTGTTTATGTTTTGAGAAAGAGGCGCTTTGGCCTTGGCTTTGAACCGGAGTCCCGGTTTCGAATCCTGGTGAATTTTGGGATCTCTGGGTCCTTCCAGCTCTCGTGTGTACCTGACATTTGTTGGTGAAAGTAGAGGCGGTTTGTCATTATGCTGGTCACATGTCACCCTCATTAACTGTGGGCCACAGAAACAGATGACCTTTACATTGTCTATTCTATAGATGGCAAGGTCTGAATGGGGAACTTTACTTCTCTAGAGCAAGAAATAAAAATGATTTCGCGAGTGTGCATGTGGAGCACTGTCTTTTCTCTACATTAAAAAGAGGTAAATATTAGAAAACTACAATCAATAAAACCAAATTGATATATTTCTTTTTTTTTGTGTGTATAAATGTAGTGTGGGGAACAGGAAGAGTGTATTCAATTTGGGCCTTCGGAAAATGCATTATTTTCTTCCGGTCCTGAAATTGATGGTCTAAAAGGCAAGTTTGCGGTATCCAATACTGTACAGTACTCGCCTTATGATAAAGGATAAAAAAAAAGACAAAACTAATAAAAGGTGTTATATCTAGCATTCAAATGCCGAAAAAGAAAGTGTGGTAAGAATCGATCAATTGGAAGATGCTAAAAAAAAAGTTACGAGTTGTCATTGTAATAAAAAGAGCAGAAAAGTTTGAAAGCGGTGTGTGTGAAACGGTGGGGTGGTGGTGGTGGTGGGTGAGTTTCTGGTCGAAAAGCAACATAAGAGTATATCAAATATTTCGATAATGAATTGAGAACCCGAAGATTGTACGTAGGACTAGCTTTTTTTGTGGGTGGTTGGAGGCGGGGAAGGCAGATAATTAGAAGTGATACTTCAATTCAAGACCCAAAAGAAAGTTGACAAGTGTGTATATATGTCTGGGGAGGGGGCAAAGGGTCGTTCCGATTCAAGTCAAAAGCCTATGTCAGAGAACATTACGATGCGCGGGGAGAAAAAAAGGGGGAGAGAAAGAGAGAAGTAAAGAAAAGGAGAGCGGGTCAGATGCACTAATTTACGGACCAAAATTATTGGAAGATAAATCGACAAAAACAAAAATATGTTCCAGCCATATTAAACAATATAACTCCTGGGAACAAATCAGTGGGCGTAGCCGGTGTGTAATGCTAGTCTATAATATTTTTTGGCAAAACGATAACACTTGTGATAAATGTTATTACTGGTAAAAAAAAATGATTCTCTCTAAAAGTAATAGAACAATTCAAGTTTGTGTATTTCCATGACGTAAACCTCATTTTTTTTTGTTAAAGTTTGACGTACTTCCGGTTAACAACCGAATGTTTACAATTTTCAAGTCAATGCTGACAAATAAAAAAAAATACAACTTAAAAAAAAAATAGGGCGCAACAGAAAACATTTAAGATCTAGATCTATAGAGATAAATTCTAGACCTAATCAAAAGCCAAGATCCTGATCGGCCATGTTCCAGGATTTGAAGCGTGCCAGATACAAGCTAGGGCGAGGATATGATTATGCTAGCAGTGGACGTTCCAATTTCGCCATTCTTCTCCAATCTGGACAACAGAACAATAAAGAAAGTGAGCGCCAGAGGTGCTTTTCATGTTCTGCACGAAACTGCTGGGCGAACCATGGCGCCTGCCATCATGTCGGCCATCCAATTAATCCAGTCAATGTTTTACGAGATCCTTCGACGTTGAAAGTCTCCGCACCTTTTGAAATACACACTGGTAGGTAAGCTATTTTATCTTGTCTTATATATTACAGACGTTACTTCAAAAAAAGAAGATAATTGGGCCTACGTCTTGGGCACAGGGCCTGAATTGTGCCGATGCGCCAAAAATCCCAAATCCAAATCCAATAACTTTAAACTGAAAACTTTGCTGGGTCGTTGGTTTTCCTGGCTAATTCAGGCAACCAATTCTATTCTCTAATCATAATGGCACAAGGGAAGAAGGAGTTCTTGTACGAATTAGTTCTAGCGTATAGAATAAGAAATGTGCTTTGTGTCTTTCTGGGTATTTCATTAGGTTTTGATTTTTCTATTTGTAAATTTTGGTTTCAATGTCCTATGTATAATTATTATAGCTACTTTTTTACTTGTTATTCTTCTGTCCTGTAGTGTCTCTAATTCTAGTGATTTGTCTAATGGTGTTACTCTAATCTAATTGGAACATTCGTTTTGATATAAATCTCATTGCTCTAGTTTGTATTTGTTCTAGTTACTTTTTGTTTTGTTGCTATTGCAAAAGCTACTCCCTCAGCTAATGTTATGTTCATACGGTCTATTTTCATATTGATCCAATCCTGTATGTTATATATAGACAACAAATAAACATTTTAATCTAGTCTAGGCACATACAGGTAAAATCATAGGCGGCCTTAAGGGGTGGGGAGCGAGGCAGCCGCGCCAGGCCCCGCGCTTAGTGGGGCCTGACATAAAGAGAATCCTATGTCACCATCAGCCGATTGCACATATTTTCGAGGCCCTTATTCGAGCCCCATGCATTGTAAGGCCGCCTTCGGCAAAATCATAGTTTGGATATAGATATCTAGATCTATCTAATCTACATATAAAAGTATTGATCGTAATTATGATAATCAACATGTAGAATAGTAGATAATGTATCTAGACCCAGTGGCGTACCGAAGCAGCTGTTTCGGTCTCGGAGTATCGAAACACTACATATAATATCATACAGTTGCGATTGCCACCACATTCTTCAACTTCATTTACATTTTGATTACACTAGTCTTAATTCAAAATTTGGGTTTGCAACTCGGCTTGTTTTTTTGAAAATTCCATTTATCAAAAAAATATAATCGTTAGGTTTTTCATCGGCAGTTTTTTGTTTTAGTATTTAACTAAATTTAATTAGATCTAGTAGAGTAAGTAGACTATTATTCTTTATTTTAGGTGGAAGGTGGGGGTGGACATCTGAAATCATAAGTTCAGAAGCATAGACTGACTGTTGTATTAAATATTCACTTTACATCAACTTCCTGAAAAATCTGACAACGAATATAGACCTAATCAAATTTAAAAGCCAGTAATGAGCTAAATGGAAAAGTGTAGGATCTTATTGTTATACATATATGATTCTAATTATTATAGGCCTAATTGTTGTATCTTAACGCTCCAAGCATTTTCGTTTTAATTTTTCCATTGCTTAGTTGACAATACACAATGCGTAATACGTAGGTCCTACATTAAAAAATACCGGCTCTTTGTTTTAGATCCATATCTTTTGAATTGATTGTCTTCCTATCTTATAACTAATAGTAAGTGGAGTACCCACTTTCAGACATTGCGATCAATAGGGCAGATAGTGTAAATGTCATCTATTTCTATGGCAAACGTTTAACGACGGTGTTACTTACCCCAGTTAAGCTAAGGTATTCTTTAGAGTTGGGCGTCCCAAATATTCTAAAATTCCAAATCCCAGACGTCACAGAAATTCAAAATTGAGGTCTTTCGGTTCAGAAGTTAAGCGCTTTACCACTTGGGCACCACACCAGCCACGCCTCTAGACATTACAAACGTTCCTTTACAACAGAAGGTAGCCCCGTTATCCATGTGTTCATCTAGCAGTGTTTGCAAATTACAATGGAAAAAGACGGTCGACAAATCTTATGTGGTGCCCCAACGGTCCAACAGACTAAGAGATAGGTGAATGTGAGGGTGAAAGTCATTGCTTTTCTTGGCTGAATCCCTCGACCCATACTCTAATGACACCAGGGAAGAAGTACTTGTAAGAATTTGTCCTAGCATATGCTGTGGTGGAAAACTGTCTGCCCTAGACTTGTGGTGAGAACCACTACATTTAAAAAAGAAGAGCTTCAAATGACTGTCTTGAATTGAATGATTAATTTTCATACGTTTTGTTTTCAGGTTCTAACTGTTGCAAAGAGTGTCATCATCCCGTTTACGACTTCTTAGGAGACTGTTTCAATTTAACATTTCTCAGTAGCAAACCTTCTCAACAGCTTCGTGCTTGGGTGCGAGATATAATTGGCATCCTTAAGGACGCTGACCTCTTGGAGAAGTTGTTCCAGATCATTTCTCCCAAAGAGAATTGCGTACATGCTGACTTCAAAGCTAGCTCTGGACCTGAGGTAGGCGAGAAAGACTCCAATAATGATCTCAGTGCTGGCTGCATATCCAACTCGGAGAATAAAGACTTTGATGTTTTAGACCCGGGAGACGATCACTGCATCGACGAGGACCTCTTGTCTTTCAGTTTTGACGAGGACAGCAAGAAAGAGACTTCGTACGAATTTGATGAAGACTGCAAGAAAGAGGTGAACCCTTGGTTGAAAGACGATTGGCACACGCGGAATGACCAGTGCCTGTGTAAAAAGCTTGACGATAATTGGTCCCTGGACTCTAAGGAAACCACAAACGACAGTCTGGTTTTTGAAAATGATAACGCTCAAAATTCATGGGATGTCGGAACCGAGCCCAGTATTTATCTCACAGACAATTCTGAGTATCATGTATCAACTGTGGATTCCGATGAGTGCTTTGTTTTTAGCTGCATTTCGGATTCAACGCCCTCGGTTAGTCCAGACAATGACAACGAGCTCCCATGCTTAAACCACAACACAAGTCTAACCAGCATGCCCGATGCAGAAAATGGCTCGTACGTCTGTGACCCATTCCCCGTGGACGAGATGTCGCCGCTTTGCGCCGTGCGTAAGGTAGGCGACTGCGGGTCTGACCTATCTCTTGACATGCCGATGAAGGACTGCTCCGAACAAAAGAAATTTGGTGGAAATGGCCTAAGCGGGGACCGTGATATGGACGACATTCAAAACTGCATTGACCCTATTAGCGACACATACACCTTGCCAGGTTTCCCTCTCACTAAGCGCAACAAGTTTTACCAAGAAGCAGACGACGGCGCCCAGGGCGATGGCATCCACTTCAATCTGGGTATACATCCTACCTGGTGGTGCCACGGCAACATCAGCAGCAGGGACGGCGTAGGCGTATTTCCCATTCCGTCACCTCAGGACAGACTTGCGAGAATCACTTATAAGACCCAACCGTCGGACGCCACCTATGCGGATGCTCCCATGTTTGTATTTTCTTCGGTTGGTGGTGCTAAGAACAGAAACGTTCCAACAACCAGGGTAAGACATAAATGAGACGTAAGTGGGAATTAAATAAGACATACGAGATAAGTAAGACTTAAGACATTTCAATCACAAGTATGACACAAGACATAAGTAAGACAAAAGACGCCAGACATAAATAAACCACGACATAATCAGCCAAAAAAAAACCAACATAAGTAAGCCACGAGACAGTAGACAGAAATAAAACACAAGACGTTAGGAAGACTTGAGATAAGTTGGCCCACACAAGACATAAGGAAGACTTTTAGAGATAAGTTGGCCCACACAAGACATAAAGAAGACACATAGACGCTACGTATTTTTTTTGCCGGCAAATTCTTTAGAGAGACATCCCAGTCAAATAAATATTTACTGAATACCGTGACCCAGTTACATTAGATGCAATGAAAAAAAAATATTATAAATATAGGCCTAATGGTCTGACATTCCATCTGTCTCGACTATCTAAGTTAAAAAAGAACAAACAAAAAATACAACGTTTTAAAATGTTGAAATAGTGACGAGATAAATCGGTTAAATAAAATTTTTAGCGAATAAATTCTTTTATATTGCTGTTGTTAACATAACATTTAAGTGATACCCTACTTTTCTATTGCATTGAATCTGTTGTCTATTCGCTGCTAGATGATTCCGCTAGACTTCAACTTGAACGCCATATACAAAACAGCGCCTAGAGAGGAAAGGGGCGCTGGAGACAATACTCTTGCCACCGAGGCAGACGCCAACTTGTCACTTTCCCCCCGTGGTACGCCGGAAGGGAGCACTAACATAGAGGAACCTAAAAGCTCTGTCCAGGAGGAAGCCACGGATGGTTTTAAAAGTGTTAGGTCAAGGGACGACGTTTGGAACAGAAACACATTGCAAGATAGAAAGTATTTTGCTGGTTTCACGTATAACACTTTTGGGTAAGTTCAGTCGCACATCTTTAAATACTAAATACATGTGTGAGTATATCTGTTTGTGTGTGTGTGTGTGTGTGTTAATATTTTCGACTGTTTGAGGCTTGAAGCAGTTAGAAACAATAATATCAATAAACACATCACCAAAATGATCACATTTAACAAACTCAACGTAATTGGCAAAACCATCAGGTAGAATGTTTTAAGTTACTACCAAATCGACGTTGTTATTGGCATGAACCTCTCTAACAAAGGAGATCCGAAAGTATGATTAGGGCCTATAATAAAATTGATAGAACGAAAGGGTTTTAAAGAAAGCAAGTGAGCATTAGTTTAGTTGACCCGCCCTTTCGATAACCTCACGCGGCTAGAACAGCTAAGTCAAACATACCGATTCTAAGCATATTATCACAGCTTCATCAAACTGAGTATTTTTTGTAATCAGCTTTGAGAATTGCAGAAAGTTTTGTGTTGCTTAATGTAATACTAAAACGCACCCCACTCTCCTATTGATTAAGGTAACTTGAAATCCGTTTTGAAAAAAAAAAAAGCAGCTTTATGCTGTTGAATCATTTAATGTGGCAATTAAGTTACATTGTTTGCTACAATTAAAAAAACACACAACACTATTACTTTTTGTCTCGTCCTTCTTTATACTAGGTCAATGTTAACATCAGGTCAGCCTTATATTTTGTATGTCATTCTAACATTAAGTGCAGTGATACTGAGTTCTTGTATCCCAAGCTATTGGAGCTGTGAATCTGTCTTTACATTATTTTGGGTGAGTTTTAGAATACGTTACGAATACATAAGCCCAGGGCTTTTTTTGTGACAGTACGCACCGGTACGGCGTACCGGCACCTTTTTGAAAAAAATATTACTTTTCTTGTATTTTAACGTATATTATTAATTTTTAGTAGTTAAAAGTTAGGCAATCAACTACTGAGTACCGGCACCTATATTTTTGTTTTACAAAAAAAAAAAGCCCTGCATAAGCCTATAGCTTAAGGGCTGCCAACAAGAACAATGAAGCATTCAGGAGAGCTTCCTGGTAGTGTGGTCACCACTTCAGGCTGTCATTGGACCCTCCCCACTTCCAGCTCCTGCATCGTAATAGGCATATTTTTTACTGGGGGAATGTCCGAAACTTATACAACAAAATAATAGGTTTTTGGGACAAGCCACGATGACAATTTGTTTTAGGACAGGTTGGGAGCTCAAATACTTTATGTCCTGCTACAAGAAGGCTGTTTAATTAGGACATATGAATAGCCTGCCTAAGAAAACAAGTAGTTTAGGAAGACTACGGGACAGTTTATTCAAGATGAATGGAATAAATATTGATTTTGATTTTTTAAGACTTACAACAAAATATTTTAATCGCATTTTAGAGTTTAAATAAAAGCACAAATATAAATATGATTAATAGCATGTTATATGTAACGCAAGCAAGACAATACGATAATTGGTCGATTGACACACCTACAAGTAACGTATTTACGCGTATAACCGCACAAATTACAAAATAATTAAATACATCGTAAACCCGAACCCTTAAATACCCCACATGTGAAGAGACGATTTTTGACCCAACTGCTGCTGCCAACATGCTTTGCGTAAAAAGATGTATTGCATGCATTGCAGTCTATACGTTTCGACATTACCGGTATCGGCATATTAGTTTAGTCGCTTACTTGTTACAATGGATTAAGGTATATTAAAGATTCTCTGCCGCATCGGTACTATTTGTTTTACTTGAGGTATGTAAAGCTCTCCAATGTACATTTCACATCCACACAGCCAACTATAGGAGGTATAATGACCCACCGGTATGTCCATAGTTTCCGTTATACTATGTTTATAAGTAAAAGAAAATGTGTTAACCACGCACCTTTGTATACCCCGCACAGCTGCCATTTGTGTGTAAAAACTTGTATAACCTGCGGGTTATATGAACGAGACTTACGGTAGAGCTTAAACCGAGATTTAATGTTGAGCCCTGGTGAGAGTTGAGATTTTCCTATAAAGGCTGGACACATAGTATTGAATGCTGAATATAAAGTCGGTTGTTCTTTTTGCTTATGATATGATATCATTGTAGCACAATCTGCCCTACAAAACGTTTGGACACACAGGCAAAGGTATATAGTTACTATATGTTTAGAGTTTAGATGGACTAGAAAACAATGAGACAAGACTAAGGCTACATAGATCTCTTTTCTTCTTTCATTTCATTTGAAACAGGGAATTCTGGTTCATGCATCGTTAGTTGGAGTCTTACTTTTATTACTTTTTGTTTGCTTAGAAGGTAAGTACTAAGTAGTCTTAACAGAGGCGGCCTTAGTGGGAGGGGGGGTGTGTCCCGGGTTGGTGAGTGGGGCAACCGCCTCCCGCCTGCTCCTTAAGGGGCCCCGCGATAATCTTTTGAATCTGTTGCCACCGTGAACCCATCTTACAGATTATTCATGGCATGATTTCCCGGTCGTGTGATATGCGCTTCCGACTGTGTGTTGGCACAATGGTCACGATTTACAATATTTCCCGCTGCCTGCCATGCAGAAAGTTTGTTCCACGATGTAGGTAGGCCTAGATCTAATTTTTATGAGCCACGATGTAGACCTAGATGTAATCTTTATGAGCTACGATGTAGGCCAAGATCTAATCTTTATGAGCCACGATGTAGGCCTAGATCTAATCTTTATGAGCCACGATGTAGGCCTAGATCTAATCTTTATGAGCCACGATGTAGACCTAGATCTAATCTTTTTGAGCCACGATGTAGGCCTAGATCTAATCTTTATGAGCCACGATGTAGGCCTAGATCTAATCTTTATGAGCCACGATGTAGGCCTAGATCTAATCTTTATGAGCCACGATGTAGGCCTAGATCTAATCTTTATGAGCCACGATGTAGGCCTAGATCTAATCTTTATGAGCCACGATGTAGGCCTAGATCTAATCTTTATCTCTGAAGGAACGTGCACAACTTTAAAAAAAAAAGCAAACAAACAAAACAAAAAATAATAATAATAATACAAAGGGATGTTAAATGGGTGAAGTGATCTAGAAAATTGGGTGATTATTTATATTTTTATAAATTTAAACTGAGTTCCGATATAGAAAACCAAAGACCTGTATCGGGGATAATAGTTTTAAAATCTATTGTTGCGATTGCAAACCAACACTGTAAACATAGACAGTTGTTTTGAATCTATAGTTGCAATTTCAAACCAACACAGCTTACACAGAGAATAGTTTTAAATCTATTGTTGCAATTGCAAACCAACACAGTTAGCACAGGGAATAGTTTTAAACCTAATGTTACAATTGCAAACCAACACAGCTAAAACAAAGAATAGTTTTAAACATATGGCTGCAATTGCAAACCAACACAGCTAAAACAAAGAATAGTTTTAAACATATGGCTGCAATTGCAAACCAACACAGCTAAAACAAAGAATAGTTTTAAATCTATTGCTGCAATTGAAAATCAACACAGCTAACATTAACCAAGTGTCTTTATATGTAATAACTTTGTTCAGGATGTTCTGTAACTTGTAACGATGCTATAGCACATATAATATGAATAATGAATGCATGTTCTAACTCGATAGAATTCTGACTGATTTGTCAATTTTTGAGAACTTGCAGAAAATAACTTCAATGACCGCTTGAATCTTAACTAAATTAATTCAACAATAGCTTTTTAATTCTTATTATGAACCTGACGACTTCAGAAAAGTCTTGAGACTTGAAACACTTCAAAAAAGGAAGAACGGGAGTGAAAAAGAAATATTAAGAAAGAATAATAAACGTTACTATTATGTTAGTATTACTTCTAACTAGCCTACACACACATATACACAAACAAAAAGAATGTTTGTAATCAATGAAAAAACAGTGTTTGTTATCAGTGATTGGTTTCTGATTTAACTACAGATTTCTATTTCTAGCCAACAACCTCACTGAACATGTCGTTAAAAAGTTGCAGTTGCTTGTCAAGAGAACACTCGCCACACCATCGTCAAGAGAACTTTTGATGGCGAACGATCAAGTCGTCGAGGCGGCAAAAAAGTTTCAAGCAAATCATCAGTCTAAGATAAATCCACTTGTCATACAGCCTTCTGACACCAACCCGGAAGCTAGTAGCGGCGGATCCAGTGATGATGCCATCAAAGAAACGTTGAAAAGCATTATCGCCTTTGAAATGAAGCCTGCGGAGAGCTCCTTGGGAGCTAACACTAACGAAACAGTTCAAGAAAATTTCTCTTCCAAACCAGTTTCCATGGCGACATCAGTTCGTGAAACGAAAGACTGTATATCCCATGAGATCCTAGAATCCAGAAACAGCATCGCTTCCCCTATTGAACTCATCCAAGATAAGCAGCAACCAGGGATTGAATGTTCCGAGCTACCTAGCGCGGCTGCTGGTGCCTCGAACGATGTATTCATAAACCAAATGAATCAAGAAAATGATCAAAGCTGTCAGCCAAAGAAAGCTGCTTCACGTATCTACGTTGAGATGTCCACCATGACAGACTTTGTAGCTTCTAAAGAATGTGGGGGCAGTGCTTCATCGTCACACAGGTAGAGTCATACGAGTAGCTTTGGTGTATCCGGGATAAGTGATTCTGACCTTTTCATTTTGGTTTAAATTAACTTGAAGAATTAGCCATCAATTTAAGCAGGATAAAGGGGATTTTGGGTTGGCATAGTGTCTTACTTTTTTTTTTTTTTGATATCACTTGCCGAAGAAAGGTGTCAAAGTCAAAAATGTTTAGTTTACTTCTGCTAATTTTTTTGTAAATCCTGGCCAGTTCCCATATACACGTCCTTTTTTTTAGTGGTGGTTGTGGTGAGTAGAAACTTGTTACCCACCCCTCTCTCTCTTAAATTTTAGATTAAAAAAAAAACAACAACTACTCTTGAAAATAATAGTGGTAGGGGCTTTAGCAAAGAGTAATAGTACATCAAAAATCTAGCCATTTATATTTTTTCTATAGATGAATATCTCTAATGGCAATATAGCACCAAACTGCTAGTTATTCAGCATACTATTTAGCACAGAACTGTTTTGTTTTTCAAGTGTGGCACAGACAATGACCGAGACGACCAACTTCCAGAGTTCTTCAACACAAACCGAGAATACGATCGTTGACGACAAGTCCGAGTCAACTTTCCAGATCGTTGAGATATGGCCAGAGGCGGCCAGCGTAGAAACGGCCAACGCCAGTGTTCAGGCAGAAATGGACGCGAAGAGAATCTACCAGCAGACAGAGAAGTTGAAGCTGAAACAGGAGCATGCTCTGCAACGCTTACAGAAGAAATTTCTCGCAGTTCGTCGAAGGTGTCAAAAAGAAGGTAACTAAACCTCTTGGTTCATCTTGATTAATATTAATCTATAGTGTACTCACTATTGCCTTAACTTAGCTTTTAGCGATACCAACTGATTTCCCTGGTATAAACATTGTGAACACTATGAGGGCTAAATGTAACCTTGTTTCCCTATTCTGTTGGTTTTTTAATAACAGTATTTCCAAAATAAATAAGATAAACTTGAATTTCTGAAGGCTTGGTTAAACAGGCTCCATTTATTTGTTTTTACAATTACTCTGTTCAGCTTGCAAATTCATCTTCAAAACCTGGAGGAAAAAAACTGGACACAGACACAAATCTTGAAAACAGCTCTAACGATTTTCATAGAGATTTTGACAGTTGGTGTATATCTTTGGGCAAAGAATTAGGCCCTACTAACTATTTGGCAACACTGGGAAACTCTAGTTCGACCGTTATAATTTTTCAAGTATAAAAAATTTAATTTGGCTAGAGGACTAGATAATCTTTATCTTGAACAGACTAAGTCTTCAGGTGTTTCCGCATGTAGGCCCTAGTCATTAGAGGGTTTAATAAATTAACAGGCGTTCAGGTACATTTTGCTATCAATTTCTGTAGTCCTTTTATAAAACACATTGTTTAACTATTTTAAGACTGTTGAACCTTTGTGCGGCATTATATTTAAATGAACTCGTTTATTTTTCAGCGCTTGAAATGAAGCAACTAGATCGACGTAAAAATGAGTGTCTGTCGAAACTTCAGCTCAGTTTGCCCAACTTACAGAAGGAAAGGTTTTCCTTAATGGCGGAGAGAGCCTCGATAGATAAACAGTTTGAAGATGAGAAGAAGAAGAATCGCGAACTGGTGTCCAGACTAACTAGATTAAACCAACAGTTTTATAGACTGGGTTAGTAGTGCGATATTCTAGATTCAGTAGATAATACAGTTAGGCTTATACTAAATGTTAATACATCAACCTGTACAGATGTGACAATCAAAGTTGCTGAGTTGATTTTCTATACATTTATTCATAAAATCATACAAATAAAAGAAAGGCTATAGCACGGGGCGTTCTCTACACTAGTGCTTCTTAAATTTTGTTTTTACTTGGGACCCCTTGAAGTAGTCAAAACGGACCACTGAGAATGCTACTTAAATATAGGCTAATACATATATAATCCTCGTTAGTGGATACTTTAAAAAGCTGCTCCTGTATTAGTATGGATTAATTTATGATTGGGAACTGAGTTTTTTCATGAGCTAAAGGGCTTAATATCCAGTCGGGAATATCCAGTTGAAGAAAGTCTTCAAATCTTTGCTTTAGGTCGTCATAGTACGCAATTCAACAGTAGTGAGGGACGAGTTTATTATTAATAAAATTATCAGATTGGAAAAAAAACTGGCTTTAGCCGAAGAAGTTATTTTAATTATATATTATTTTCATTATACATCGGACCCCTATGTTGGGGGATCCGCGGGCCACATTTGAGAACCACTGCTCTACACAGTAATTCCTGTGTATTCGAGAATGTAAACATATTTAAAATTCGAGCTCTTTCCGCTTCTATTTTCAACATTACCTAGACATTTAAACATGATTGACTGACCGAGAGCCATGACATTTGAGAACTACTGTGAGAAAATAACTACATCTATTATCAACCAATTTTTGATTTTGTGTGAATAAATTTAATATTTGAATTGTAAATTGTATTCTCGGGGTAGATGGGTAAACAGGGACTGTTAAATCGTCATGACTTGGAATGTGTCCATAAAAAATATGATTATAGACGCCAGGCTACTCTCTATTCGAACTACACTATGCTATGTTTATTTTATTGTTTTCTAATTGGATTGTTTAATTGTACCACCATTCGAAAGCTTTGTTACGTGTTCTTTCATGAGCACTGTTTGGTTAACATGGACAGAATAGGAAGTTATTTGTTGTTGTTTTTTCTAACTGTCAACTAAAAACCGTTTTATTTCTTCTAGCAACATTCTGAGGCCAAAATAATAAAATATTGAGAGGCCAATCAGAAAATAATATCAAATTTGTTTTGCATGTTTCGCATGATCCTTGGAAGATGGAAGATGATTACATCCTGACCCAAATAGCCCGCAGGACGGCGGGGGAGGACCTTCAGGGTATGAAAGCTGGACCATCAAACGACTGTCCAGAGCGCATATTACACCACCAGAGAGCTCAAAGTCCTATAAATACATATCTACGTTTACTAAGAAATTATATTCTCATAACTGCTTAATAATTTTATTTGTGTTGCGATGTCTTATAGGTCAAGTTCAGCAACAGCCTCCGCCGCCTCATTTGCAATGGAGACAGCAGTACCAACATCAAACGTATCAGGTACCAACACATCGACCGCAATGTGACCCGACCATCCATCTCAACACGCTTAAGCCCGGCCACTCTTCGTCCCCCCACCAACAGACCACCTTGACGCCACCGCAGCACCAACTACAGCAGAAAATGCAGCAGTCCACCCTTTTGCAAAACCAAGTTCGAGGCAACAGCAACCCCAATCCATCACCAGGCCAGCAACCTTGCCAGCAACAGCCATGCCAGCAACCGGGCCAGCTTCAGATGCAACAACAGCAGCAGCAACAGATGATCCAACAGCAGCAGCAACAGCTACTTCACCAACAACGCCTGCCTATATTCCAGCTGTTTAACAAATCTTTCTGTCAGCCTCACCCCGATGGCTTGCAGCAAGTTCATGGACAACCAGCTCAAGTTCACGGACAACCACCTCAAGTTCAAATGCAGCAGCAGGGTCAAGGACAGCAGCCATGTCATGGGATGATTCAGGGTCATGTACAGCAGCAGCCACAACCACAACAGCAACTACCACCACAGCAACAGTCGCAACAGCTTCCTCCACGCAACAAACTTCCTCACTAATAGATAAAGTCTGCTCATTGGAACGTGTATTGTCATTGATCTAGCACACAAACAACAACATAAAACGAACCATATATAGGTGCGATTTAAGTCGTCTATAAAATGCATTGCAAAGATGGGGAAAATGGCGATTATTTAAATAATAAAACTGTTACATAAATACAAATGGAAAGGTTTCGCAACTATTTAGTACACTTTATTCAACGACTCCTGTTTTACTGTGCATCCTCCTAAAATATTGAGAAGCTTGATAAACTATTTTTTTTCCCTTTTCTTGTTTCGTATACCCAGCAATCTTAAAGATCTATAGCATTAAGCTTCAAACACATCTGATCGTCTTTGCGGCTAAAAGTAGCGAGACGCGAGTCCTTTGGGTAAAATTTTACCTTGCTAAACTATGGAGCAAGCAGGCAGTGTGATGTATGACTTCCTTTGGGCATGCAACTGTGTACAGCGGCTAAGAAAAGAGGCGAGAAAATGTACATTGTCACTGCGCAACATTCCCTCTCTTTCCACCTGAGTGTCTTGTGGAAATCTCAATAAATAGAATCCAAAAAGTTTTTAAGAACGTCAAACCTATGTCTCACGTAGGCGCAAAAGTTCTAAATCGTACGTCTGTAATAGTTGCATTCAATAAATTGAAAACTAAAGCAGGCACGACATGGCCTAAATTGTGCCGATGTGCCTCAAATCAAACAAACAAACAAACAAACTAAAGCAAAAATTCAGCTAAGTATAGGGCCTTGTCAACAACTGCGACATTCCCGAGCTATCAGAGTACAGCATGCATTTAAAAAACAAACATTGTTTAATCTACACACACACACAAATATTCAAAATAAAAGTTCGTAAAAAGATTTACTTGATTCAAATTTCAGTTTGACATGCAACTTTTTAGCGGCCCCCGAAAGGAGAATAGACGCTATTAGTTTTGTGTGGTCTGTGTGTCCGTCCGTCTGTCCGTCCGTCTGTCCGCCCCGTTTAGATCTCGTAAACTAGAAAAATAGTGAAAATCCGACATCATGATATTTCAGACCATTCAAAGCTCTGATACAACGGCTACTTTTTCTTTTCTAAAAGGGAAATATTTAATTTTTAAAATCAACTATGTAAGCAGTTTTTTTTTTTCATTAAAAAAACACCATTTTTACAACTATTCACTATTAATAGTAACAAACACAGGAGGCTATTTAGTTAGGTCTACTAGACCGTTGGGGCACCACACAAGATCTGTCAACCTTCTTTCTCAATTCTTCTCTGTCATTTGCCTTTGATATAATTTCATAATGATATTCTTTCTGAAAATATTGATACCTGCCTTTTTACCTGCCTGGTGGACCACTTCGGGGGCCGATTTTGTAAGCTTGTTAATTTTCTTTTTGTATTTTAATACACGTAAATTTTATTTATCAAGTTAATATCTACGGATAATTTATACTATTGAAAAGTCTTGTGCACAATGCAATTATCAACTAGTAGAATTAGCAGGTTACTAAAATTTAGAGATAATAATGAGGCTTGTCTTCGCGTCCGAAGATTAATGAGGAATGCAGTATTTCCCGTGGATGTGCAGCCCCAGCTGTGACCTACATATTTTACTACATCCAGGGCAAGCATAACCATTGGTCGATTTAGATTTTCTTTTCGCCGTCTGTGTTTGTCCTCGGCAGCGGATAAGATAATATTTATTGGTTCAATCAAATGGAAATTCAGTTTGACTACAATTGACCATCTCAGCGTAACTACTGTAACAATAACATTATAGATGCAAATACGAACAACATTTACACACGAAACACATACACACTCACAACCAGCGCTTTATAAATTATAGACTTCTGTGAACTTCTCGTTGACGACAAATGACCGAAAGTGGGATAAAGGAGTTTTTAAATCTTTCTGTTTTAGTCCTAATGGAAAGGAGACCACCTCTTCTTTCTTTCAGATCTGATGTAACAGTGGTTTAATGGGTGCAGGTTGTCTTTAAAAATCCCGAGTGTTTTGGTAAGGCATATCTTTCATGAAAAAGCTCGATTGGAATCCAAAAGTGAAGAGGAAAGTGGACAGGCCCAAGCTAAACCTGGAAGAGGTCATTCATCAGCGAAGCTAAGGATATTGGAACGACATGGGAGCAGATGAAGAAAGCTGCTCAGATATTAGTTTGGTTGAGAGTTGTGGTTGGGGCCCTGGGCACTCACAGGAATATCTTCTTTTTTGAAGTAGCGTCTGTATCATATAAGATAAGATAAGAATAAAGTCAAGAAAAAAAAAAGCCTGAATATTAAAACGGACAGTGGAGGTGGTGCATAGCTTCACACTCAGATATAGTCAAATAGGAATTAGGCCTATTAGGGGTTTGAATATCAAAATTATAAAGATGGGAGATGAAAACATGCGAAGGAAAAAAAATCCACCTGACCTTTGAACTTTCAACTTTGGAGTTCGTACTAAAACTTTAGGAAACAATCTAACAAACTATTCAGTATACTAATGACTAATGTATCTTCTGTCTAGATCTAGGACTCTACTCTAGGTCTAAAGGGATATTCTATTTAGATCAATCTAATCTATATATCTAGATCTAGATTGTTTGTAAACAAAATGACTGAAGTTTTAAACGGAGCAACTGTTTTAGCTCGCGCTCTGAAACATCAGGTAAGTAAGACACTAGTGACTAGACTGGTCACTAGACACTAAGACTCTTAGTAAGACAGGTATAAGTACTATAACAACTAATTATATAACTAATACAACATCAACTTAAGATCAACGGTATGGACCTATATATGGTACTTGTATACTATACAATATACATGTCTTACATGATCATAGATTCATAGAGACATGGTAAAATCATAGTTGATAGTATGCTGTAATTATCTGATATAGATAGAACATACTTAACATAGTTCTAGTGTGTATGTTATACTTATACGTGTAGTGTGTGTGTGTACTTAAAAATTACAACTAAGGCTTATTAAGCCTAAGGAAAATATGAATGCTGAAGTATGCATGTAGGCCTACATTTAAATAATTTATTTTTTACATGCCAAATATAAATATGCTGGTCACAATGAACTGGGTTTTCATAGTCATGAGAAACACTGCACTCATCCTTAATCTTCAGTATGGAAGACATTGGCATTAATGTAATATCTAGTTTAGTTCTCGAATGGACATGATATAAATGCAGTGGACAGATTCACCTACTTTGGCAGCACACTCTCCAGAAACGGAAAGATTGATAATGAAACCGACCTGTGTATCGCCATGGCCAGTGCTTCCTATGGGAAACCATCTAAAAATGTCTGGAACAGACGAGGTATCACCACAAATACAAAGCTAGGGATCTATCGAGCTGTCATCCTTTTCTACATTGCTCTACTCTATGCCTCAGAAATGTGGACAGTGTACAGAAAACATGCAAAGAAACTGAACATGTCTAAGAAAAATACTGAATGTCAAATGAAGTCCTTCAAAGAGCCAGTCTGCAAAGCATCCACACAATTCTTATAAATGCAGTCCCAACTGCGATGGAATGGAAGACCGCCGCATCCCTGAACGACTCCTGTATTGCCAATAAAGGGAAGGAAAGCGCTCACAAAGCAGACAAATAAAATGCTAGGGACACCCTCAAAGCTTCTCTGAAAGTGTTCAGCATAAATCCAGCCACCTGGGAGACAGAAGCACATGACAGGGCATCATGGCGTCGCGCTGTGAAAACTGGCGCACAGATTGCTGAGGAAAAGAGAACAGCGCTGGCAGAAGAAAAGCAAGGCCAATGACACTAGATCCAGCTAGAATAACCTGCCCAGTGTGCAGCCGAACATTCCGGGCTCACATAGGTCTCACCAGTCACATGAGTAGGCGCAAACCCCAGTGCAAAGCCCTCAGCTCCCTAAATGACAAAAGTGGTCATCATCGAACCATGATGGACGAACTATAGTTTAGTTCTCAAATCTTTCTAACAATATTTCTATTAAAATGTATCACAACTGAAACATAGGCATATAATTAAATATGCTACTTACTTTACTGCTTGAATGTGGAAAATCATGAGATATGGCAAAAATACCTTAGATATAAACATATTTTTTTTTTTTTTAACAATAGTCACATTTTAACTGAACACATAATGATCACAAAATATCTGCTAGCTAGCAGTTTAAAATTCATTTTTAATCTAAGAAACTAGGAAGAACAAAACACATTCCATGAAATAAGGATATGTAACTCTTTTTGCATTTATATCCTTATTGTTATAGTAGAAATGCTGAGGTATTGTACTCAAAACTGAATTTCTATATGTTTGGACCAATACACCAGTGTTTCCTAAACAGTGTAATGCAAGGCCTGAATAGGTGTTCCACAAACTAGTAGGCCACCATGTGAATTAATCTCTAAAAAAATTATCAAAGTGTTCCATTAAATACTCAGAATGTGTGAAGTGTTACGTTAAAGAAACAGTTTGGGAACCACTGCAATACATAATAGTTTCTACATAACATTAGTGTTGAAACCTAAAAGCCTTTTCAAAGAGGATCCTAGAAATTGAAAGTTTCAAAAAAAAATAAAAGTGTATACTGTTATAATTCAAAATAATATAAAATCAATCTTTTGCTTAATTTATGCTTTGATTCTGCAGGGTGTAGAGTATATGTTTGGAATTGTAGGTGTGCCAGTAATTGAAATAGGTCTTGCCGCACAGGCAGAAGGAATCAAGTTTATAGCCATGCGCAATGAACAAGCGGTAAAAAGATTATGTATTATCATAAATATTCAAATACATATAAATAATTATGATTAACATTAATGATTAACGTTATGATTTACATTAATTTTTTTAAACTCATGACGTTTTAAAATCATTTATACTTCATTTTACTTTTAATCCTTTTAAATATAATGTTTCCTTAGGCATCTTATGCAGCCTCTGCCATTGGTTACTTGACAAAAAAGCCAGCTGTTTGTTTAGTTGTGTCTGGACCAGGCCTTGTACATGCTTTAGCTGGAATGGCCAATGCTATGGAAAATTGTTGGTAAATTAAAGGCTACTTAGAATAAATGATAGGATCATAGTGCATTGAAAAAGCTAAAAGCTAAACAAAAACAATTGGTAAAAATATTTCTGATCGCACAAATTTATTCTGTCTAGGTCAATAATACATATTTTTTACAAGACTGATCCAAACTAATTGATTAAATTACAATTAATATAAGCTTTGTTTTTTAAAAAAGGATTTTTTTTTTCTTGTTTGTTGTTGTTGTTAACTGCTCTTGAAATGGTATTTGATAATTATATATGGTCAAAGGACAGCTCTTGCATGGAAGGCTAGATGTTCAATTCAGAAAAAGACATTGAGATTTTTTACTATGGATATTGAAGAAATGTCTGTTTCTCCTCATCTTTAATGTGGGAAGCATGGTCGAGAGGCTAAGTATGCTTGAACTTGGCTTGGTTTGGCTACCTATGAAGGGGCCTCGAGGTTCCACACCCGACTCGGGCAGAGTTGTGTTTACTGAGCGCCTAAAGGCAGCAAGGAAAACCTTCTCCCAGATACCCCCTTCCCCCCACTTTTCCACAAAAGAGATTGGACCATAGCGCTCTGAGCATGCTATAAGCATGAAAGTAGCACTATATATAAAAAAGCTATTTAAAAAAAAGCTATAATGGATACAAGAGATATATTGTGGAAATGAAATGTTTTGTTTTTTAGCTAATCTCACGGGTAAACTCAACTTGAATTCTTTAATTTTTTTTATATATCCAACTTCAGGCCGCTTATTGTTGTTGGTGGATCATGTGACTCAGACCAAGAAGCAATGGGAGGATTTCAAGAATATCCACAGGTACATTTTGTTACAAAAAGAAATAATGCATAATTTAATTCATATTTTTTTTCCAGATATAGATTTTGAAATTAGATAGTTGTAATGTTAGTAAAAGGTATATTTTCCTTTGCTAATATTTTAATCTAAAACTTACTTCTTTTTATTTGTTTTTATTTTCTTAGGTAGAAGCAGCGAGACATTACAGTAAGTTCTCAGCAAGACCAAGCAGCATTAGTAAAATCCCATATTATGTTGAAAAGGTATTTTATTTACATACAAGATAGCTCCATTCTGAAAAATAAATTTGTCATTTATGCATTTTATTTTATTCTGGAGACGCTTTGGCTGAGTAGTAAAGTGCTTGGCTTCTGAACCAAGGGATCCTGGGTTTGAAACCTGTTGAAGACTGGGATTGTTAATTTTTGGGATCCTTAGGGCGCCTCTGAGTAAACCCAGCACAGTTGGTTCTTGAGCAGGCCACATGAAACCCTCATTACCTGTGTGCCACAGAAACAGAGGACCTTTACATCATCTGCTGTATAGGTCGCAAGGTATGAAAGGGGACATTCATTTCATTTTCTTTTTCTAAATGTGTTACACACAAATACCAGCATTCATACAGCGACTTTGTATTGTGTGAGGGGGGGGGGGGGGGGGAGACTTTTTTTTTTTTAATTAAGTGTTTACAATATTGTTAGTTATGCACCATTGCATTGCTTTCAGATAAAAGGAAGGAAGTATAATTTTTTATTTAATTCATACTATTAGCCTTCACTCATGGGTGGGTAGAAGGAAAACGTCAAAAGTTGCAAGCCTGAAAATTTCTGAAGCTGGAAGCAAAGTTGATAGTTTCTGTCACAACTTTCATGATTTCTATCCCCTTTTAGTTAAACATCAGGTTGAAATTATTTGTAAAAAAATTTAAAATGATATTACTTGTTTTATAATAAACATTTGTAGGTAGGCTATATATAGTAATCTTTATAGATTATAAAAAAAAGATATACTGCACCCATTTTTGTAATTACTTCATAGCAATTGTCTGTAAAATGCGTGCATTTTTTTCTGTGAATTTCCATGGTTGTATTCTGAATCCATCAAAACCTTATTTAATTACTGAGCACTTAAGAGGTAAGACAAAATAGTGTAAAAAAAAGTTCATGCCAATCTGTTTGGTGGTTCCAGAGATTTTGTGTTGATCAGTGAGTCTGTGATATTTTGCAAGTGTAATATTTAATATATGAACATTCAAGTAATACCAGTATATGTGATATTTTTAACAGATTAATTACAGAACAGAATTAAAAACAAAATGTTTCATATTCTGTTTTAATTAGTTTTATTTTCAATGTTTAACTACAGGTTACCTAAAACAAAGTGAGAGAAGGCTGTTGTTTTAACTCTTTCTCTCCCAAATTATTTACCACATTCTGATGGAATCAACGTTTGTATCGTCGGTTAGGAGAGAAAGAGTTAAGTCAGCCAACATTTATTCTTTCACTGAGCCATTAGAACTTATTCAAAATGTACAATAATGGTATAAAATAATAATGATATAAATACATTTTATCAAATCTGTTATACAAAAATCTTTACATTTTCAAAGCAAACAAATTTTCTAAATATTTCGTTGTTGTTAATATATCATTGATTTGCATATGTCTCTTTCTATATAGCAAAATAGTTGAAATCAATTTTTTAAACTAAATGCAGTGCTCACATTTTGCCTCAATCAGATATTTCTTGTGTAGCTCAAAAACGTATTGTTTGCTCAACTTATAGTTTTTCCACTGAAAACTGTTTATTAGAATGTGACCTTTTGATGAATTATTTTTTTATGTATATATTTTTTTACCACTGGAGAGTTTTAGTAATGTTTTTACAGTTGACCTCTTGGTGAGCTCTCACTAGGATATATTGTTGAACTCAATAATTGAACCTCTTATTCTGTTTTCCCTGACACTGTACACTTGGTGTTTTAGTCATTATCTAATTGTATTGATTTATGACTATTTTAGTGTTGATGTAGATATTCTGTAGAGTTGAGATGGTTAGTCAGACTCGAACTAAATGCACACCAATGTCACATACAGTTATTTGCTCTTGCCACATAGTTCATTCACTGGTCTAGATTTAGAGCACTAGAAGAAATGTCGGACACTCCATGACTAAGTAACTAGACACTTTGCGACTAAGTCATGGTTAACAATATTGACCTCTGTTCAGTTTACAAACATAGACCATTATTAAGTCATTGTTTAATGTTTCTCCTAAATGCCTTGCAAGTTTATCTACTAAGCATTCTGCAACAAACCTAAGACGCCATCCGTTATATACAGTGAGTTAGATCAGACTGTTAACGTCTTCACACACCATTGCCATCATTTCATTGCCATATCTTGATTCATTGGATACAGATCATTTCCTACCATATGCTGATAGCCTTGTCTATCGTTTTAAGATATAACATAGTCACTGTGTAGATCGTGAGTTAGGAAAAAGTTGTCTTTCCATTGACTGTGATGAAGTCCACTAGTTACCTAATTTGAAATTCTTTTCGCATTTTATAGCTTTCTTTTTCTAGTTAATCGCCCGATTTATGAATTGGAACTGGTGTACATTTGTTTTATTATATAAAATAAAGGAAGGCCACATTCTTTCCCTTACCCAGAAACAAATGGATTATGTTCACCGCCTGCTTTGGGATTCACCGCCTTCCTCCCGGTTCATAGTGTCATCCGGGCGTGGAAACTCCAAAGTGATTAGCTCCTTTGCTTTGTCTGCTGACGCTATTCTGGCCTAAGCCAGGTGGGATCGGCTGCTAATGACGTCTTGGAGCTTTTCGCTCTATTTAGCCTTCTTTGCTTGCTCTTGGGGCGATTTTTTATTGCTTTGGCTTGGTGTATTTCCATCAGACCATTTGACGTGGCGGTTCTCGTCAATCGCCGCCTGTGTTGTGGAGTTTGTGCTCATTTGGTCGTTTTTGTCCGAGTTGGTTTTGGAAATGTATAAAGCTTGGCTTAACGTTTTACCATCCTCCGGTCTTGGCGATGGAGACGAGTCTTTCTTTCTAGAAAAGAAGGACTTCAATCTTTCGTAGGACTTTCGCAATCTTGATGTCGGCTTGCTCTCTTCGTCACTCACACCTGGAGGATTTTTCTTGGAGGAGCCATCTTGGGTTACGGACCATTTTAACACAGCCCTGGTGTTTATCGGCACGTTGCTCTTTGCAGTGTTCGTAGCAAAGTCCTGATTTGAAGTCGTCAAAGATGTCCATTCAACCGAAATTTGACTGTTGGATTGAAGCGTTTTATTATTGTCTACGCTGTGCTGATTTGACGTAGAGCCCTCTGGCTTTGTCATCTCCACATAAGACTTTCGAATGTCTTTGAGTTGCCTGTCCAGTGAGTTTGTTTTTAATTGTGACTGTGTCGGTGACGAGATTTCGTAGATGCTCGGCCTGTTCTCACTTTTAACTACCGTATAGCCCAAGTCTTTCCACAGGCGTGCAACTTTTTTGTTGTCTTCTTCAGCTTTCCCCTTGGGCGTTGCCGCATCTTTCTTTTTTCCCAGGTTCGCGAAGAAGGTGTCGATTTGGCGCAGCTCTTCTTCCAACGTTATGTTTCGCTTGCTCTTCGTTTTATCCTCGTTGTTGTCCAGTTGCGCGTAGTGGTCGACCAGAGAAGCGAAAGAAGATTTCTTGTTGCGCACAAGGATATTAAGGTAGCTGTTGGAGGCCGGCCTTTTCCCCATTTTGGCGGCTGGTGCTCTCATTCTTTTGGGCGTGCCTGGCGTGCTGGGTGTGCTCACTCTACTGGCCGGGAGGGACACGGTTTTCTTGAGCTCTCGGACAGTCTCGTTGTTGGCTGACGTGCTGAAGGCGATGTTTTGGATTCGTATGAAAATGGCTTTCTTTTCATCGATGATCTGGTTTCTCCGTACGAACAAGAGCGCCTCGCCTTTAGTGGCCCTGTTTTGTGCAAACGCCTTGTTCTGCGCTTCCGATGTGGCGAAGCTCTTCCTTGGGGGATATTCTACTTTCTTGGACCCTCCCATGGCGAATCGCGCAAATCGCTGTAATTTACCGTGTCAATTCTTCGTTGATCACTAACTCAATTATAAAGATGTTTGTGTGAATCTGTAAAAAAAAAAAAAAGAAAAAGTTTAAAATAGGCGTGAACATGAAGCATTCAGAAATGTTTTACAAAGGGTTAGTAAGCTTATTCATATTTTCATGGATTCTACTTGACTTTACAGAGATATGATTTGTTTGTCTTTTGCATTTAAATTAACTCTCTCTCTCCTAATTAACTATACCTTTGTTGATTTAACCCCATTAAATTAATTTTGGCTTTATAAACTTGAATTTATGATATATAAAAAGAACATGCATTCTATACCAAAAAGTAACGTTTTCTGATTACCAACAAAAATATTATTGAAGTTAAATCATAGCAGGGTAGAATGTACACATGTGAAAAATGAAAAAGGATCTCAGAACGAGCAAAATAATAACAAAGATAAAGAGTTAACTATTTGTGCGTTTCTCGCGCTATTGTCTTAATCCACAGTAAATGTAAAATCTGTATATTGTGGTGTTAGAGGTAGATAGTTCTGATAAAATTAATTGACGACATGGCAATACAGGGTATGGAGATATTGTAATGTTTTTGTTACTTTGTTGTTAATATGATCTATTCTGTCCCAGGGTATTGTTCAATGTAAATCTGGTGAAAGTAGTGCTTAATAAATGTTGTTTTAAAATATATTTGCCTTAAATACAAACGCTCTTTCTTTTTTAAAACAAAAGTAAACACTTTATTTAAAAAAAATGTTATTAGCCCGTGTGACAGAAAACTTAATTTAGTTATTACAAATATTTTTATTCTATTATTTTAGAAATACAAAACCGCTTTGTCGAATATCAAAAAAAAAATGCAAAAATATTTACTTCCTTTATAATATAGTCTCCTCTCTTTTCTACTATAAATAGTTAATATATGTAAAAGTGGTGTATTTATGAAGAATATCTAATGTAAATAAATGAACGTTTCGCTTTAAGAAAAGAAAAAGGAGCTGGTGCACCGTCACTTTGCAAGATCTAAAATATAATATCGGATTCTCAATAGTTTTTGTGATATTAACAGGACGGCGAACGGACAAACCCTCGTTCGGGGGCCGCTAATACAAAAGTAGCTTTTCCCTTTGAGAGCAAGCAGTCAATGGGGCAGATGTAAAACGGAAACTAGCCGTCGACGTGGCAGATGTAAAGCTGAGAGCTAGCATTAATTGGGGCAGATGTAAAGTTTAGAGATAGCAGTCATTGGGGCAGATGTAAAGCTAAAAGATAGCACTCAATGGGGCAGATGTAAAGCTGAGAGCTAGCATTCCTCGGGGCAGGTGTAAAGCTAAAAGATAGCACTCAATGGGCCAGGTGTAATCTGAGAGATAGCATTCAATGGGGCAGATGTAAAGCTGAGGGGTATCATTCAATGGGGCAGATTTAAAGCTAAAATATAGCATTCAATGGGGCAGATGTAATGCTGAAATATAGCATTCAATGGGGCAGATGTAAAGCTAAAAGATAGCATTCAATGGGGCAGATGTAAAGCTAAAAGATAGCATTCAATGGGGCAGATGTAAAGCTAAAAGATAGCATTCAATGGGGCAGATGTAAAGCTAAAAGATAGCATTCAATGGGGCAGATGTAATGCTGAAATATAGCATTCAATGGGGCAGATGTAAAGCTAAAAGATAGCATTCAATGGGGCATATGTAAAGCTGAGGGATATTATTCAATGGGGCAGATGTAAAGCTGAGGGATATTATTCAATGGGGCAGATGTAAGCTGTGGGATATCATTTAATGGAGCAGATTTAAAGCTAAAAGATAGCTTTCAATGGGGCAGATGTAAAGCTAAAAGAAAGAATTTAATGGGACAGATGTAAAGCTGAAAGATAGCATTCAATGGGACATATGTAAAGCCGAGAGCTAGCATTCCATGTGCGGACGTAAAACTGAAACTAGCTGTCTATGAGGTAGAGGTAAAGCTGAGAGTTAGCATTATTGGACAGATGTAAAGTTGAGCGCTAGCAGTAAAGAGTGCAGATGTAAAGTTGAGAGCTTGCTTTCAACGGGCAGATATAAAGCTGGGAGCTATCATTTAATGGGTAAATTTGAGAGCTAGAAGTCGTTGGGGGCCAATACAAAGTTGAGAGTTGGCCTTCAATGTCTATGGGGCAGATGTAATACTGCGAGCTAGCGGTCAAGAGGGCAGATGTAAAGCTAAGAGCTAGCAGTCAAGGGTCAGAATTAAATTTAAGTTTAGATCGTCAAGGGGGGCAGATGTAAAGCTTACCTCTTTGCGATGACTATATGATCAGCACAACGGTCTATCACCTTCAACTTTCCCTAACTTAAGCGAGGTATCCAAGAAAGCTGGGTGGGACCCACATCCCGAATTAGAAATCTCCGTCCTCAAAGAACTGCTGCACCGCGCTGTAGCCACCTGCCTCTTAAACTAACTAGATCTAGATACAATGATTTCTTTGGCCCACCATATCGCTATGTTCTGTTTGTAAATTATATACACACTAAGGCCTACTACGGGTCAGTAGAGTTTAATCTCTATGTCTAGACTCTAATACTGTCTATAGCACACAAAGTAGAATGATCTACCAGCACCCCTTTTGGCTGAGCCTAGTGGGAAGAAATAAGGAGATCTTAATGCCTACTATTAGTTTACCACTGCTTACAACTCATAAGACGTTGGGGAGAAGAGGGAACCGACGCTGACTGAAGCTCATATAATGAAATGTAGACATGTAAACATCGAGGCTTCCACTGCTTCCGTTTTGTTTTTTAGACAGCACTAGATCAAGTAATGCGGTTTGTTTTTTCCGTAAAATGAGATCTGGTGCGTACGCTATCAGTACGACAATGCCTTATCATCATCAAAGTGTAGATCTCTGCCTGCTTCTTTCTTTCTTTAATGTTTGGAACACTGGGACAAACATATTTTATGTTTTGTAACTAACACTGTAACAGAGTCCAGATTCCACATCTATTTTAAAACGCTTAAAACAAAGGAAATGCAACATATAGCATATAGACATAGAAATATATCTACTAGCTCAGATGTTCTCACGTTTTTTATTCGGGGATACCTTTTTATAGTCAAAACGTGCCCACAGACCCCTAAATGAGAAAGCTTCATAAATGCTTATTATAGACGCGCGCACACACACACACACACACACACACACACACACACACACACACACACACACATATATATATATATATATATATATATATATATATATATATATATATATATATATATATATATATATATATATATATATATATATATATATATATATATGTATAATAATAATATATATATATTTGTCTTCGAGTCTGAAGATTAATACATAGATAACAAGCGTTAAAAAATTGTATTGAAGGAGTGCTTGTTGATATTATAACTTTTGTTTGCAATAAAATGTTGAAAAATGATGACTTAGGTGAGGTTCTGAGTTTACCTATAGCCGTCTTAAGGAGCACAAATGTCGAGTAGATTTCTTTTATTTATGACAAGGTTTATTACGACACTTGAATCCACGTTCTACCAAATAAGAAGACGGGAAGCAGTCAACAACTACTATTTTTACTGAGATCCATAATGCAGAATACAAATTAGGAATATGTTTTTGGAACCAGAATTTGCGGTATCTTTGTTCAAACATTGGTTGAAGTTCCTCGTTTGTGGATTTCTCAAGAAGCTGTTCCTGCATTAGAATGGATTCATCTCTGTTAGGGATCCGAATTTGTCCACGCGCAGAAGGGTTCAGCACCGAGTCGGAGTATATCTAAGTAAAGAGTGTTTTCAAATCTTTGGTTTAGGTCCTCACAGAATGGTACGTAATAGACATATTAAACTGGGGCGAGTTGGTTATCATTCCAATTACCCGATGGGATAAACTGGCTTTTAGCGAAGAAATTATTTTTTATTTTCATCTTTCTGCAGACCCCCTTCGGTCGTCTCGCGAACCCCCCACTTTGTATTAGCCGGTAGCCGTGCTACACTATGGTTTAAATAGTTGGTATATATGTTTATTTTGCCCGGAACACTCTTGAACCCCTCCATAAAACGGCCCACACTACAACGCTCCTCCGGCCCCAACAGTATTTTTTTTCGTCTATTCCATCCTATAAACGAATAGCCCGCAATCCCTATTATAGAGTCTGCACAAACACTTCTTAAGCCCATCTTACTCCCCTATTACAGAGTCTGCACAAACACTTCTTAAGCCCATCTTATTCCCCTATTACAGAGTCTGCACAAACACTTCTTAAGTCCATCTTATTCCCCTATTACAGAGTCTGCACAAACACTTCTTAAGCCCATCTTATTCCCCTATTACAGAGTCTGCACAAACACTTCTTAAGCCCATCTTATTCCCCTATTACAGAGTCTGCACAAACACTTCTTAAGCCCATCTTATTCCCCTATTACAGAGTCTGCACAAACACTTCTTAAGCCCATCTTATTCTAATTAAAAAAAAATGATGTCCTTGAATTATAAAAGCGCATAACTATATCTGATACCAGCGCCATACTACTGGTTGTTGGGATATATGTATATCGCCTTGAACACGTTTAAATCCATTAATAAAACGCTATCCCATACCGAACACAATCTTATAGCCCTGTAAGTCCCCTTTATTTCTGTCTCTTTCATCCTTCAATCGAAAAACCCGCAAATCTCTGTTACGCAGTTTGCACAAACACTTAATTATAAGGCCCATCATGTGTAGCTTTCTTTTCTAGATGCATTGAATGGCATTGTCTTCGATTAAGGATGGGTGTTTCACGTGACTATTCAAACCCAGTTGCGACCTCCATATTTTTCCGCATCCTGTACATATTTATTTTTATGTTTTGAGTCATAGACCTAGATAGGCACTTTATTTAGAAGAACCCATCCTCGGTAACCGTATTATACACCCCACCAAAAAACATACTCACACTTTTAATATGCTCTGATATTCACTGAACAGTTTTTAAATTTAATTTTTTATTTAGAATAGAAGCCTACTTCTAGATCTAGTCGTTTTAAAATTGTGCTACACATTATCATTAACTACAGTCTTACATTTCAAAGTGTAGAAATTTTCTACACACACACATTTTCATACAGATTTAAAAACAAATTTGATAATCACACTATCTACGAATAATTCCACATGTTCATTTTGACAGTTATCTACTTCTAGTGGAGAATCGATTCAAGATCTAGAGATGTGAAGAAATAAACATTACGAAGAAAATGAACTAAAGAGAGTTACACGCAACAAAAAAATGTTAATATTATAATATAAGTACTTAACACGGAAGAAATTATAGTTGTGTGCTTTAGACATTCAAATGTTGGCTTTCCAAGACATACTTTGTAGAAATCGCGAATAAAAAAAATATTTTTGGTAAATTTAAACGCTGCGGTTTTGATCTTGTTGATGTCCAAGGGCTGAGCCGAAGGCTCTTCGAGCCCTAAGTTTGAAAAAAAAAACCTGTTTGGACGCCAAACAGTAAAAAATAAACAACCTGTGAGAACACAGTTCTGTTTGAGAGGGACCCGAGACATTGCTGTTTCCAATGCCTTTAGCCCCCGACGCATGCTTGGCTGCACATGGCCGAAGGCCGAGGGCACCGGGAGCCTCCGCCATTTTCCTTCATTGTACCAAGCTAGCTGTGCGGGACCAGTCATATATGTAACGGTCCCTTTGAGGAACAGCGCATGGATGTGGGACGTGTTCGTGGGGACTTTTTTACACCTCCGCCCGTGCAATGAGTGGACTCTCGTCTACCCGTGGGCATCCCCACGGGAGTCCTGTGTTGCTACCCATTTAGCCTAACCACTTCCTCTAATGGTCGTTTCCACGCGAGCGCCACGATGAGGCAGGGCAACGTGCTCGCGCGGTTTTGATCTTGAAAATGGTTTAGTTGTCCTAGGCCAAATTTAAGTAAGAGTAGTTTAACTTTCGTATTTTTTCGCCACGGCAAGTGGGGGAATTAGTGATTATGACTGAATGAATGAGAGGTCATGACCAAGAATTTTATATTGTAAATGAGCAGAACCTTTTCTTTCGCTAAAGACACACACACAAATCTTTCACTAAATCACTTTATTGTGTATCAAAATCACGTTATTTTTCTCTCCTTGGTTGATGCATGTTAGTAAAAGATCGTGTCTCCAGTGGTTGGTCTGTGACTGAAGATGTCAATTATGTAATCTGTACTACTCTTCTTGTTTGCCTAAGTTCTTATTAATATTAAATCATTTTAGTATCGTAATTACCCCCTTTCAAACCTAGCGATCGATAGGGCAGATGATGTAAAGTTCATTTATTTCTGTGACCCACGGTAAACGAGGGTGTCATGTGACCAGCTCAACGACCAAACGCCTTTACTTTTCCCCAACTTATGTCAGGTAACCATTAGATTGAGCTGTGTGGACTCAGTGGTACTCCAAAGATCCCTAATTTAAAAATCTCAGGATTTGATGCCCGAGATCTCCAGTTCAGAAGCCAAGCACTTTACCACTCAGCCACAGCATCTCCTCAAATCAAATAGAAACATTTAAAAATAAACTTTTACTTAAGTTGCAGTGTCGTTATAGAAAAATATTTTAAATAAGAGGCGAAGGCTAGCAGATTTCCCAGATTCCGCTTACTGGCAAAATAATATTACACATTTAACACTAACTTTTGAGGAAAGTTAATACCCGCTTAGAAGTTTGTTGCTATTTCAATATCTACTAACATTTCTGATGTAGTCACTTCATTAATGTGTCTACCCATTTTTTTCATGTAAAATAAGTGCAACTGTAACTTGATAAAACATTCATGCTATTGTTCTACGCATATCTTGATCTCGGCATTCTGACAGAGGAGGCTATTCACTCCTTGTGTCAACATTGCAGATGTTGTCATGGCCATACCCAAGTACTCAAGGCAATAAGAATACTTGATTATTTTAAACTTTGAGATGTAAATGAAGCTAGAGTTCAAACTATGAGATGTAAATGAAGCTAGAGTTCAAACTATGAGATGTAAATGAAGCTAGAGTTCAAACTATGAAATGTAAATGAAGCTAGAGTTCAAACTATGAGATGTAAATGAAGCTAGAGTTTAAACTTTGAGATGTAAATGAAGCTAGAGTTCAAACTATGAGATGTAAATGAAGCTAGGGCGTATATGTTTTGTTTTTATCTTTGTAGGCTGTGAGAACTAGTCTGTATGGCCGTCCGGGAGTCAGTTATATTGACATGACTGGAGATTTGATTGGTGGACAGGTGGAAGACAACAATGTCAGGTAAGTATAAACAAGATAGTTCATTACAAATACACATCCAGATGGTGTCTGATGTTTGATTGAGCTAAAGATTGTTGAAAAATACACATACAAATAATGTCTGATTGTTTGATTGAACTAAAGCTTGTTGACTTGAGTTTGAGTCCTGCTTCTGTGGTGCTACCTTGTTCAATGAAATTTTTACTAGTTTATTTCTCCTCCGTAACTTAAAGCCTTGTAAAGCAGTTGAAGTTGACTTCTAACAGTCAATGACGGAGTTGTAAGCTCAATGCAATCATTAAGTAAAGTTCCCCTTTCAGACCTTATGGTCTATAAGGCAGATGATGTAAAGACCATCTGTTTATGTGGCCTCTGGTTAACAAGGGTCTCATGTGGCCAGCACAATGACCAACCGCCTTTACTTTTCCCCAACTAGTGTCAGGTAACCATTAGATTGAGCTGGGTGGACTCAGAGGCACCCAAAGAAACTGAAATAAAAAATCCCAGTCTCCATTAGGATTTGAACCTGGGACACCCAGTTTAAGGATCCAAGCACTTTACCACTCAGCCACCATGCCTCCTAGTACTATCATTAAACACTTTCAATTCCCCCATATTAGGCCAGATATCTATTCACTGCTAGGTGACCATTCTCAGTTTAAACATTTAGCTCTCAATATTCTAATCTTCTAATTAAAAGGTTATTTGTCTATATTCCTGCTTATTTCATGCAGAGAAATCTTAGGGTCAGTGTGCTATTACTTTCAATGTATTTCAGTTTTTTGCCAATCAGTCCACCCTCACCAGTGTCAATGTCATGTCCCAAAAAAGTTGAAGCTGCTGTGGACCTGATCATCAAAGCAGAGAGACCACTGGTGGTTGTAGGAAAAGGTAACTCTGTGGTGACATCATGTTTGAAGGGGAATAATCACTTTAGTATTTATGTTATATGTGATCAGTCTGTCTTGTCATCATGTTTGAGGGGGAATAAAACACTTAAGTATTTACATTATACCTGAACAAATGATAGAAGACACATAATTCTATATAGTTAAATTGTTCTTATCTTCTTATCTTATATGATAAAGATGTTACTTCAAAAAAGATTACCTAAATTCTGCAAAGTCACTGGTTTTCCTGGCTAGCTCAGGCAACCACACTTTTATGTGTGGCTAGGAAAGAAAGAGCATTTGTACAAACTTGTCCTACCATATGGAATGAGGAATGTGCCTTTATCTTTGTGTCTTTCTCAATATTTTATTAAATTTTGTTTTTTGTATTTGAAGATTATGGTTCAGTGTTTTATGTATAATTGCTACTTTACTTTTAAGTTTTCTTTCCTAAAGGCTTTCTAAATTTAGTGATTTTACTAAAGGTGTTACTCTAGTCAAATGTGAATATTCGTTTGTTATGAATTTCACTGCTCTATTTTTTGTATGTTCCAGTTTCTTAATGTTTTCTTGAGTTGAGGGGTCCCAAACAGAGGATGCATATTCTATTATTGGCCTAACCAAGGTTAAATAACATTTTAGTTTCATGTTCTTATTTGATTTATAGAAATTTCTTTTAATAAATCCTAATGCTTTGTTTGATTTTTTGATAGTTTCATCAATATAGGGTCACTATCTCTGGTCACTCTAATGTGTGTGTTTTAATTGTATGTGAAAAAGCAATTGTGGAGGAATGTGGAGCCAGTTGACCTTCAGAGTTGTTCATACAGGTCCAGGTCCAACTCTCCTGATTTGAAAAAATTCTTTAATCATGAATCTGGATAGTCATGTCATAAGTTAACTTGGTATGTTGGTCTCTGCTAAGCAATGTCAAGTCATGTCATAAGTTAACTGGGTATGTTGGTCTCTGCTAAGCAATGTCAAGTCATGTCATAAGTTAACTGGGTATGTTGGTCTCTGCTAAGCAATGTCAAGTCATGTCATAAGTTAACTGGGTATGTTGGTCTCTGCTAAGCAATGTCAAGTCATGTCATAAGTTAACTGGGTATGTTGGTCTCTGCTAAGCAATGTCAAGTCATGTCATAAGTTAACTTGGTATGTTGGTCTCTGCTAAGCAATGTCAAGTCATGTCATAAGTTAACTGGGTATGTTGGTCTCTGCTAAGCAATGTCAAGTCATGTCATAAGTTAACTGGGTATGTTGGTCTCTGCTAAGCAATGTCAAGTCATGTCATAAGTTAACTTGGTATGTTGGTCTCTGCTAAGCAATGTCAAGTCATGTCATAAGTTAACTGGGTATGTTGGTCTCTGCTAAGCAATGTCAAGTCATGTCATAAGTTAACTGGGTATGTTGGTCTCTGCTAAGCAATGTCAAGTCATGTCATAAGTTAACTGGGTATGTTGGTCTCTGCTAAGCAATGTCAAGTCATGTCATAAGTTAACTGGGTATGTTGGTCTCTGCTAAGCAATGTCAAGTCATGTCATAAGTTAACTGGGTATGTTGGTCTCTGCTAAGCAATGTCAAGTCATGTCATAAGTTAACTGGGTATGTTGGTCTCTGCTAAGCAATGTCAAGTCATGTCATAAGTTAACTGGGTATGTTGGTCTCTGCTAAGCAATGTCAAGTCATGTCATAAGTTAACTGGGTATGTTGGTCTCTGCTAAGCAATGTCAAGTCATGTCATAAGTTAACTTGGTATGTTGGTCTCTGCTAAGCAATGTCAAGTCATGTCATAAGTTAACTTGGTATGTTGGTCTCTGCTAAGCAATGTCAAGTCATGTCATAAGTTAACTGGGTATGTTGGTCTCTGCTAAGCAATGTCAAGTCATGTCATAAGTTAACTTGGTATGTTGGTCTCTGCTAAGCAATGTCAAGTCATGTCATAAGTTAACTTGGTATGTTGGTCTCTGCTAAGCGATGTCAAGTCATGTCATAAGTTAACTTGGTATGTTGGTCTCTGCTAAGCAATGTCAAGTCATGTCATAAGTTAACTTGGTATGTTGGTCTCTGCTAAGCGATGTCAAGTCATGTCATAAGTTAACTGGGTATGTTGGTCTCTGCTAAGCAATGTCAAGTCATGTCATAAGTTAACTGGGTATGTTGGTCTCTGCTAAGCAATGTCAAGTCATGTCATAAGTTAACTGGGTATGTTGGTCTCTGCTAAGCAATGTCAAGTCATGTCATAAGTTAACTGGGTATGTTGGTCTCTGCTAAGCAATGTCAAGTCATGTCATAAGTTAACTGGGTATGTTGGTCTCTGCTAAGCAATGTCAAGTCATGTCATAAGTTAACTGGGTATGTTGGTCTCTGCTAAGCAATGTCAAGTCATGTCATAAGTTAACTGGGTATGTTGGTCTCTGCTAAGCAATGTCAAGTCATGTCATAAGTTAACTTGGTATGTTGGTCTCTGCTAAGCAATGTCAAGTCATGTCATAAGTTAACTTGGTATGTTGGTCTCTGCTAAGCAATGTCAAGTCATGTCATAAGTTAACTGGGTATGTTGGTCTCTGCTAAGCAATGTCAAGTCATGTCATAAGTTAACTTGGTATGTTGGTCTCTGCTAAGCAATGTCAAGTCATGTCATAAGTTAACTTGGTATGTTGGTCTCTGCTAAGCGATGTCAAGTCATGTCATAAGTTAACTTGGTATGTTGGTCTCTGAATGTCAAGTCAGATTTTTGGAGTTTGAGACCTGGTTGGGGCTCACCTTTGTTTCACCATTTTGTCTCAATAGCAGTTACCTCTAGTGCTGCTTTTTATATTTTACATGCAATATTTATTTACTCATGGTTATATGCAAGTTGACAGAGCTTCTGATATTAGTTGTGAGCTTTATTTAATCTTCATATTAAATGACTGAAATTTCCTTTAATTAGTACTTAGTTCCTAATTAGGCCTAGTGGGCACCACAGGAGGACTAGGCCTCCCTGCCTTGTCACCAATGGGAGTTCATCCCAGGTATTTAAGAGAAAATGCTTACAATTATTTCTCTTTGCTATAAAAGGCTTTTTTTATATGCTTGTGACTGACTGCTTTAACTTCACTCATGCTTTGAATCAGAACTAAGGTAGTGATGATAGATCTAGTCCTCCTTAACAATACAATAGTAAGTGAATCAAAAGCTTGGGTTAATTCTTTATTTGAAAATCAAATATGAAACGTTATTAAATTAACTGGAAATGTATATTTCTATTGAAATAAAAGATAATCTACTTAATGACAGGTTGTGAAAATAAGAAAAAAATTATCTTTAAAACTTTGTAAAATACAACCTTAAATTGTTTGAATTAAGGATTTGAAGAATTTTTTTTTAATTTACTATTTGGTATATGTTAGATGTGTAATACCTAGAATGTTTTTTTTTTTTTATTTTTATACTATATGACAGGTCATAAAAACAAGCATTATAAATAAACCTTGGTATAAAAGTTACTGACCATTGAACTTAATGAAACAAAGATTTCATTTAGTTTTTATTGCAAATCTGTGCATCTAAATTGTTACATGTTCTCAGGTGCTGCCTATGCTCAAGCTGAAGATGTGATCAATCAGTTGGTTGAGATGACCCAGCTCCCTGTGCTGCCAACTCCAATGGGCAAAGGTGTTGTGCCAGATGACAGCCCACTTTGTATCTCTGCAGCCCGTTCAAAGTAATATAGTTTTTTTTTCTTGCTACGCTTTCAATTAAAGCTGTATTATTATCTTCATTTACTTGCTTTGGCAGCCATCTTACTACTATATTTATTGACTGTTCATTTCAGAGCTCTTCAAGAGGCTGATGTTATTTTACTATTGGGAGCAAGGCTAAACTGGATGTTACATTTTGCTGCCCCACCAAGATTTAGTTCAAAAGTTAAAATTATTCAGGTTAGATAAACCTATTTTATACTAATACAGTTTTTCTCAAGAACTTTTTTTTTCTCTATACACTCTTATACTAATAGAATACCTTTCTTATCACAGGTTGACATTTGCCCTGAAGAAATGGGAAACAATTCAGCATCTGGTGTTGCCCTGCCTGGAGATGTTGGTGTTGTGGTCAGTCAGGTAAATTTTACATTTCTCTTGTAAGTGTGGGGCATTAATGTGACTGATCAATCCAAAATTGTTTATCATCAGACTTTCAAGTAAACACTTTATCTTTTTTAAACAAGCCTCCAATGTAGTTCTCTATTCTCAGATTAACAATTGTTATAGTTACTTATCCTTGGATGCATAGGTTGGTTTTTAGCTAAAGGCCATTCAGCATACAAGATAAATCAAACTTCATAAGCTTGTAACTTCTGAGTCAGAAAGAGGGTCAAAAGTTGAATAAGCAGCTAACAAGTTCTTATTAAAAAAAAAAATTTTTCATGCTACAAACATGTAACAAAACATAGAACTGAGAACAAGTGGAGCAGTAATAATTAATTCAGAGCCTGCACTGGAAGAATATGCATGTGTTCATATATTTTTGGCAAATCCTATAATGGCTGTGAGAATTATTCTGATCCTGTGTTTGATAATTATTAGAAATTTATTTTTAATTTATGAGGTTCTGATGTAGTCTAACCTATTAAGTAGCTAATGAGACAGTCAGATGGACCAACATGATTAACAATGTTACTTTCTCCAACAAATTAAGTCATGGGAATTTAACATTTAGACCTCTCTGGAATTAGAACTGAAAAAAAAACAACCTTGATCTTGAAACCTAGTGCTTTACATATATTTGGAGGTAGTTTAAATTTAACATGAAGGTAGAGAAACTTTGTTTCGTGATTGCATTATCTTTTATTTCTTATATAAAGTATATTGCATGTTTCCTTTAATCATAGAACTATTTTATCTCTACTCCAGATTGTCAAAAATATAAAGAGCCGTTCAGTACAGTTTAAATTTAGTGCTGATTCTCCTTGGTGGTCATTATTAAGAAAAAAGATTGAAGCTAATGTCCAGAATGTTCAAGTAAGTAGTTCTGAAATGTCTATATGTGTAAGGTCATTTTATTTTTAGATAGTGTAACCCTGCTAAAACTCAGTGTTTGATTTAGATGCAAGCATAGCTAAAAGGAGTCATCAATGTGAACTTTATTGTTGTTATAAAAGAAAAAAGGAAAGAACCTTATATTGCCAGGATGTTGTTAATAAGACTTCTCTGTACTTGGTAAATTATAATTTCTTTACATTCATTAACTGATCAACAATAATTTTTTTTTCAGACAATGTCCAATGATAATTCTATTCCTTTAAATTACTATGCAGCATTTTCTGAGGTAAGGATAAAGCTTCTTCCTTTTTTTTTTTGCTTTTGTTTAGTGCAACTTTCATGCTTATCGCCTTCACTGGGCTGCCTTTAGGGGCTGAGCAAACTTAACTCTGTAGGAATCAGGATTGGAACTTGAGCTCCCTAGATAGGTAGCTAATCAGTTTTTGCAACTCAGCCTCACATCACACTAATTTAGAATTATTCATTTTCCTTCTAAAATAAGGTGGGAGAGGAATGGTAGCTGGAAACGAAGGACTAAAACCAATGTACATCTGTATTTACATGCAATTTTTTTTTGTTGGAGTAATTCTTGTTTGGAATTTTAAAATCTATATTGATCTTTCCAACCTTTCTCCCAACTGATCAATTAGTTATAATGTTCAGCATCAAACAGTGAGTTTTATTGTTATTCTCCAGGTTCAGAGAGCTATTCCAAAGGACTGTATAATTGTAAATGAGGGCTCCAACACAATGGATATTGGTAGAACCATGTTACCAAATATCTTTCCCAGGCATAGGTAACCAAATTGTTTTCAGTTGTATAGATACCCTTAGGGTACAACCTCATTTATTATAAAACTGAACTAAAGTCTTACAAAGTGCCTAACCTTATATATATATATATATATATATATATATATATGCCCGACCAAACAGAGCATTGAAGTATTTTAATATTGAATTTTGAAGTTGAAGAAAATTCATTGATTGTATGAAGAATGTTTTTTAGGGAGGAGTGAGAAAAGGGATACAAGAAATATGTGCTTGTGTGTGTGTGAGGTGGAAATAAGCAGGCCAATCTAATTCTACCTCACATACTATAAATCAGAGGACAAAATTGTATAAGAAAGCATAAAATTGGTGTTTTTTTTTTTTTTTTTTTTTTGGGGGGGGGGGGGGGGGGGGGGAGCTTTCTGGTCAAAAATAGAGAGTTACAAAATTAATCGACTGGATGTTATTAGAAAAAGGAAAAGCAACAGAATAGTCAAATAGTGTAAATAAGATTATATTATATTATACTAAATATTTAACACAATTTAAGTTAATCAATTATGTTTCAAGTAATAAACAATATGACATAGGTTGTGCTTTTAAAAAAATACATCATTTCATATTAAAAAATCTTTGAGATTCATAGCTTTTTTTTTTTTTCTTCAACTAGGCTTGATGCTGGAACATTTGGCACAATGGGTGTTGGAGTAGGTTTTGCAATAGCAGCTGCCATTTACTGTAGAGACTATTGGCCAAATAAAAGAGTTGTTTGTGTACAGGGGGATAGTGCCTTTGGCTTCTCGGGAATGGAAATAGAAACTATTGCCAGGTAAGACAAATTCATCCCAGTTGAACTTAGAGCAAAGTTGACTGACAAGCATGAAATTGAAGCATTAACCCAAATAACAGCTTAAACTCTTACAAAAATGTGTCACCAAAACTGTTTTAGTTATTGTCTTTGGTATGCCCCTACCATAAAGAGCTCCTGTTAGCCTTTGAAAATGGTGAATAAGGCTAAACTCCAAACATTCTGTCACAAAGTGAAATAAAATAAAAAAGAAATCATTAACCTTGAAACATTTTATAGTGTCTCGTTCTTTATTTTGTGTCATTTTGAAAAAACAAATCTCAGTCTCATGGATTGATCTGGACTAGCTTTAATCCTTTTCATGTAGACCACTATTTCATTCATGACATTTAGGTTCCTATAACTAATTCATACAAGGCATTTTACCTTAGCATCAGAAAATGTCTTTTCAAATAAATAAGAATGCAAATAACTGGACAATAATGTGTGCTAAATGACATTCAGCAAGACAGCAACCATTATCTTTTTTTAAATATTTTATTGCTTTTTTTTGGTTTCAATTAGAAAGCAGATCAAATACACAACATGCACAAGTTTAGCAGTAATGGTAAAGCTATATTAAAAAATGTACATTTATCATTCCTCTATGAGTAAAATGATATAATAATAATAATAATAATAATAATCTTTATTATCCGTAAGGAAATTTGTCTTACAATTTGTGCATTACCAAACAAAAAACATTATAACAATAAGAAACCAAAGTGTACATTCACACCAGACTCACTCATAATTTACATGTGACAAAGTTTGTACCAGATTGTTCTTATTTAATGATTTGATTGTCAGGGGAACAAAAGAGTGTTTGTGTCTGTTTGTCTTTGCTATCGGTGTCTTGTATCTCTTTTGTGATGGTAAAATCACAAAATCCTGACACAAAGGGTGATTCTTTATTTCAAGGATCTTGTTAGCTTTTTTATAGATGTTTGTCTCAAACAACTGCCCATAAGAGTTTATCTAAAACAACTTTGACCATAACCATCAAATTTCTTTAAAAAAAAACTATTTTTTACTATCAAATTAAATATTCCAATTAGCATATTATGTTATCTGATCATTTTTTGGTTGCAAATTTCTAAGCCAATTGTAACTTTAGACATTCAGAAGTTTAACTCATTGTGAATTTTCACTATAAATATATATATATATCTTTCTGAAAAAAAAAAAGGAATTTTTACAAATGACCTCCTTCTTTCTCATCCTGGCCCCAGCAATGGCCATGCCATGTTTGTGACTCATAAATTGCTGTAGATGTTAAAATATATGTTTCTATTTTCAGATATCATCTGCCTGTAGTTATAATTATATTCAATAACAATGGTATATCTTATGGTATCAAAGAGGATACATGGGAAAATGCTAAAAAAGCTGGTGACCTTTTCATTACGTAAGTCTTTTATTATAGTAAATTACCAGTTTTCATTACATTTTAAGGTCTAAGGTATTCACAGATTAGTTTTTACGTTTATATATTTTACTTTATTCTTTACTATCTTATCTTATAAAATACACATGTTACTTCAAAAAAGAAGATGATAATGTCCTACGCGTCATGCTTCTAGTCATGCATGTTAACCAATGACTTAAATTCTGACAAGTCATTGGTTTTCTTGGCTGGCTCATTTGTACAAATTGTCCATGTGGAGGTGTATAGAACTAGGTAGTAAACTTCTTTTTTGATGAGGCCAGAATAAATGTGAAAACACCTGTAGCATTGCATACCCTCCATCAATCCATATTCTTCTTAGCCTTCTTTATGCGTCATATCCTGATCATACTTTGGTGTATGCCTTAAGGCCTGATTTTGTTATATATATATATAAATGGTGCAAACAATGTTTAATGTGTGTTCCTTGCTGCAACAGATACGTATGTCTTTGTTTTTATGCAAATTGTATGTTCATATTTAGTTTTTAAGCATAATTTAAAGGCTCTTTGTGCTAATATGCAAAAGTCAAATTAACACTAGCAATGTAGGAAACAAAATAAAATATTTTTTAAATGTTAAAATTTTTCCAGAATTCCGCCAACATCCCTTCAACCCAACACCAGATATGAAAAACTGATAGAAGCTTTTGGAGGTAAAGGTTATTTTGCCAAAACTAAAGAAGAGCTGAGAGAGAGTTTACAGTCTGCCTTAAAAGACCAGACGCCGTCTATAATAAATGTTATGATTGATCCAGGAGCACAAAGAAAAACACAGGTATTTTTACTCCTTTGATTCTAATAAAATTTATTTAGCTGGGTCATTTGAGCTAGCATACAAACTCTGGGAGTTTGTTAATAAATTTTAGCTCCAAAAAATAATACTGACACACTTCAACTTTAACTACTTCCTTCATTCCCATCCCAGCCACAACAAAAACAAAAAATTTAGTCCTGTGTACCAGTACAATCTATGACTTAACTTCGACTTCCCAGTTCAATATTTAACTCTTTCTCTCCTAATTGATGATACTATCGTTGATTTGACCTCATTAAATTAAATTAATATTTAATTTTATAAACTTTACTTTGTGTTCTAAAAAAAGAGCATGCATTCCCCTTTCATTCTAGACCAAATAAAACATTTTCTGATAACAAACGACAAAGTTATTGAAGCTTAATCATAACAGGGCAATGAAATAGTAATGAGCAAAATGTTGAATTCCGTCAATGCCTGAAAAAAAAATTACGAATATAATATAGGCCTACCCTCTGTTGCATTTCATCTGTACTCCCCACACACACACACACCTGCTTTTTTCCATTGACAACGCTTATTTTTTTTAGCATACTTCAATTGATTGAACCTTCACCACACACTTTTTAGCTTTTGAATATTATGCATAGCACCTTTGATGTCTAGATCTATATCTCTCCCGTTGATGATGACATCAAAACAAACGTTTCAGAAAGTGTCCAATGTCATAAAAATCTAAACATGAAAATTAAATTAAGAAATTATATGCTTTAAAAGTATATTTAATTTTATGATTGTTTTTTATACAAGTTTGGCCCCTCAGAGAAATGTATGCATAATAAGAGTTTAAATAGTGCTTAAAAAGGGAGGAATTATAATGTACTTTTGGATTTGACCCCTTTCAAAATTATATTGTGTTGAGATTGTGAATAAAGAATTATTTTTGGTATATTTAACCACTGCGGTTTCAATCTTGAAAGGTTGTCCAAGTTAAATTTTCCTATTTTTTCATCACAACAAGTGAGAGAATTAGTGATAGGTCAGTTAATTAATGAATCAATCTATCAGGACCCTTTGCGC
Source organism: Biomphalaria glabrata (assembly GCF_947242115.1). Lineage (NCBI taxonomy): Eukaryota > Metazoa > Mollusca > Gastropoda > Planorbidae > Biomphalaria > Biomphalaria glabrata. The sequence continues at coordinate 76,248,171 of NC_074711.1, forward strand.
TTATAATATAGATTATAGAAAGAATTCATTGTACATATTTATTTTACAAATCAAGTATGAATCAAAACTCCACACATTGGCACATAAGTTGAACTTATGAACTTACTTACTATCACATTTGAATGTCATACTTGAATCAACCTTGAAGTTCAGCTTTAGCTGCAAATGCTATTTGGAAAAAAAAATTAAACAAACTAGATGTTTAATATCAATTCTTGTAATGTCTTTTTATCACAATAACATTGTCTTTTTTTTTTTTCAGGAATTTTTCTGGCTCACTAAATCAAATTTGTAATTGAAGAGAAGCTTGCTTGCCATTCCCAGAGTTTGTTTCCATTGTTGCTTTGTCACTCAGAATAATGAAATTCATTGGAATGTGTTAATTTATTTAGTAACTCATAGAGAATTACATTAAATCAAGCTAAGACATACTAAAAGTATGTTTTTGATGCAATGTTATTTTGTTAGTGTACCAGATGTGACATATTCTTTCACTTTTAATTAGCACCCATGTATGTATACCTCCTTTTGTTGTATTAGTGCCCAGTCTAGTGTGAATGCTTTAACATCTGGAAGTATGCAAAGGATGATGGGAAAGAAAAGCAGACAACATGAAGTCATCAATGTTTTAATTCTTAACTACCTAGGTTCTACTCAATTTAATTGTACTAGTCGACCACAGCGTAGCATACGACATTATTTTGCTGTGTGCCCCGCACTTTCAAAGGACCCCCACTAATTCTAGGTATAAATTATTAAATTAAACCATTTTATAACTTATAACAGATTTCCCACGGCCGCCTGATTTACCAGGAGCTCCTGGAAATCTCCTAAAATTGCAAAATATACGAAAAAGTCCTGGAAATATCCGGAAATTATTAAAATCTTTAGTAAACACATACAAATCTCCTGAAATATATAAACAAAAATTGTCATTTTGGAGTGTCATTCATTATGGAAAATGCCAATCCTAGGCGTGATAAATAAAAACGACATTATGCACTAGCCGTAATTGTGTAATCTGGTGAAAGAAGCTTCTCACGCCTCAAACTAATGAAGAATTACTTGAGGTCAACAATTTTCGAAGATAGATTGAAACATTTGGTAATTCTTGCTATTGAGCGTGATCTATGTAGGAAACAGAATTTTTATGATATACTGTATGACTTCGCTACGCGCAAGGCTCATAAAGTAGCTATGTATGTAGTAAAGAATTAATAAAATGCAAAGACGAATTTATTTTCTAATACAAACTCTTAAATTTCACTTATTATCCGTATCCCTACTCAAACTTGCCCCGCGAAATCCGTTTTGCATAGGGCCCCACAACTGTTGAGTCCGGCCCTGCTTTTTAGTGACGGGTGAATACAGAGTAGATTACTTGTTTTCTTGGTCTCAACGGTCCGGCCCTATTTAGTGACAGGTGAATACTACTTGTTCTCCCCCACCCCCCTTTTTTTTTCCTGGCATAACTCTAGTTCGTCCGTCTTGCAAAATAAAAGAGTGATCTTTCCTTTACTACTTGCTTGCATGTCCAAACTCTTGAGCCATGAAGAGAATTATATTTATTTGTATGCTGGTGGTCAAATAGAAAATCTGTTGCTATAGTGGTACTCTTATACATTACAAGTAGCATGATAATGATAATGTTATGATTTGAAATGACCATGTACTGTTGTTTTTCAAGTGATATTTGTTATTGAGGCGCTTAACTAATGATTTTTGTTCAATGTTGTTTTATAGTATCTTTTACTAAACTATGCTTCTCATTCAAGTTGACATCAAGATCTCTTTTTTTAAAATCGTATTTTGAATCAGCTTATAGAATTTTTTGATTTTGTTATCTCAGTATCATCCAAACCTTTAAATATATAATGTACAATAAGCTTAGTATTTAAGTATCTTGTATTGTTCAACCAGATAATTGAATTTACTTTATTTTAAAATCAAAATGTATGCAACCAACTGAAAATGCAAATTATTGTAAATCAAGTGATCCAAAAGCAGCAGTATTGTTCTGTTGTTGTTTTTGTTTACTCCATAAGCTTTAATTAGTACAATTATTTTTTTTTGCTTTAAATAAATTTTTTAATTTTGTTATGCAATGCTTACTGAAACTTAAATTATTCCATGCCATTCAAAGCATGGGTGGCAAGCTCTCACCATAGATAATGGTCATAGGCTACTTCGTCTGCCTCTTCCAAGCTGGGGCTCACGTATTTTAGGTCTTCTAAATAAGTTGACAGCCTTTTTTTTAGTTTTTGGCGAAGTTATCACTGACTTTGGGAAGCATGTTTCATCTTACCTAAGGTTGGTCCTGCAAATCTCGACATTCTGTCACCATTTCTCTCAGGGGTTTGAGTGCCTTTGCGAGAAAAAAAACCTTCTCTGCTGGTGACATGATCTCTTGTTAGGTTATTCCTAGAATCTTCAGCCATTGTTGTTGAATCACATTTAGTCTTTTTTTTTTAAAATCTTTATGGATGACTTCCACATCTCGCAACCATATGTGGCCTTCGAGACTATTATTGTATTTAGGGGATGGATCTTGAATGTGGTGGTATATTTTTATCTGCTGTTTTTTTTTAAATCTAGCAGATCATTACACACAATATTATCAACTTAAAAGAAGAAAAAAAAACAAACTTAATGTTAATATTAAATTTGTCACAGATTAAAATATTGGGCAGTTTTCTTAACAGAATTCAATTACCTTTTTAAAACATATAGATAAAAATAAATATAGACTTTTATTTTCTACTTAAGGCATAATCCTTTAGGAAGTAAAACTCTACAATACGGTAAAATAAAAGTTGACAAAATTAAGGATCAAAATATGAACCATTTATTTCTAACATTCACATACAATCAATAAGATTTGAATCAACAGGAAGGTGTCATCAATTAAAACATTGTCTGCTTCATGTCTCAGACATAAAATTTTCTCTAAATTGTACAATTGCAAAGATCATGACATCAAGTACTATATACAACTGTGAAAACTGATCAAACCTACATTATCATTCATATGGCATCAGCATGTACAGACAAAAAACAAATAATCTTGCTTAACAAAAATTTAAGAGTTTTGATCTTTTATCTCTTTCACTTGCAACTGTTGACTGTTTTCCTTTGATAATGCCTTGTACATAGTCAGAGCCTTAAAGACAAAAAAAAAAAATGCATATTATAATATAGTTTTTCACTTAAAAGCAAACACTGAAAGATCAATTACATTAAGGCATATTTACCTGCGTTACCATTCCTGAAACATCATTGGTATTTACGGGTAAAACCACTGTGTTGCTTTCTTTAGCAAGATTGCTAAATGCCTTGACATACTGCTCAGCAATGTTCATGGACACTGCATTAAGACCATTCTAGAAATTGATTATAAAATACAACAGAAAAATAGATCATTAAGCTCATCATCACTTTAAAGTAATAGTTTCTTTTAGAATCTTATGTTTTTTTGTTTATTTTTAAGATTTGTAAAGTTTTCACTAAATGCCAGACTTACTTCTTTAGCTAAGGCATCTGAAATTAATTCTATGGAGGCAGCTCTCGCTCTTGCTTTAGCCAAAATTGCTTCTGCCTCACCTGTTTAAAACAAAGATGAACTGAAAGCTATTTCTTATTCATTGTCAACATTTTTTTATCAATCTTAGTATTGCAAAAATAAAAATTTGTTATCTGCTAGCATTTTTTATAATATGCCAAAGAACAAGAGAAATATGAAAAATACTTTGTATAAAACAAAGCTTATATAATGTGTCATTGTATCAGTAAGTTTGGATCAGTCATGGAATTTAATTTGTTAATAGATGTAGACTAACAATAATAAATATGGGAGATAGAAATATTTTCTCAATGAGATCCTATCACTTATCTAGGTGAATGTTACCATTATCACTTTTTAAATGCATTTTTAAAAGATGTAAGACCTGATTTCGAACTTGAGGGCTTAAGCCTCCTAAATGGGACTAATTCAACTTATACCACCACATCAGTGAAGTACAATTTCTTTCCCTTGTTTGGTAACAAACAAAATAATTAGTAACCAATAGTTAATTAACTAATTGGTTAATTTTTAGCGCCCCTGAAAGGGGAAAAGACACTAATAGTTTTGTGTGGAATGTCTGTCTGCCCGTCCCATTTAGATCTCGTAAACTAGAAAAGATAGTGAAAATCTGACACCAAAATATTTTAGACCATTCAAAGTTCTGATGCAACGTCTACTTTTGTCTTTTCTAAAAATGAAAAATCTAATTTTTTAAATCACTTATTCAAGCAGTTTTTTCATTAAAAAAAAACACCTCTTTTACAACTTTTCACTATTTATAGTAACAAACATGGGAAGTTCTTTAGAAGGGGAGATATCAATATACCATATTTTTAACATAATTATGCAAATGGTTTTGGATTTTTTTTGTCAAAAACGTTTTTATTACATTTTTATTGCTAAGTTATGTAAGTTCTGTCATACTAACTACTACATTTACACACAAAAAAATGTTTTATTTTTTTTAAAGAGAAAAAATCTATTTAGTATGCATATAAGTTGGACATAATTTAAAACAGTGATGCTCAAACTTATTCGTTCAGCAGACCATTTTTAAATCACGCTGCTATCACTAGCCACAAAATAAAAAAACACTGGAAATAGACAATAAACCATTTTTATTAGAAACCATTTAATCTAGTACTTACATTGATTCATGAAAGTTTATCCTAAACCAACTTTTAACTGTCTGGCTGCATAGATGAGACAATTTGGAGCCCTGAATGTAGAATTCTAGATGTTCGTCAATAAAGAGCCTCCCGTGTTTGTTACTATTAATAGTGAATAGTTGTAGAAGAGGTGTTTTTTTTATGAAAAAACTGCTTGAATAAGTGATTTAAAAAATTAGATTACCCTGATTAATCTTTGAAAAGGTTTGCTCTCAAAATAATAATTATTGGTATTATCATTAACGCTTGTTTGCGGAGATTTAGAAACTATTCTGCAAGCAATGCAGAGTAGAAATCCATTATCTGAATTACTGGAAATTTTTCATGCAGAGATGTTTAGCTTTGTAAGTCAACCATTTCTAGTTTCAGCTGTCTGGGCACTTGACACATTTGGCAGCAGATTGATTTTCGAAACCACGAACTTTGTTCAATCTGAACACGATCATCATCACATGGTCCAGACTGAACACCTTGCCACATAGATTTTGTTGGTGAATTATTCAATGAAGTCACAGAGGCTCGGTTCCATTAGACTCGACAACTTTTCAAATAACTCTTGCTGTCAACCATACTTGGTGCATCTTCAGTAGTCACTCCCACTAATTTGTCTCAAGCAAGAGAAAGATCCTGTGATGGTTGCAACTTCTTTAGCAGGACTTTGCATGCTCCTCATAGCTAAAATAACTTCTCTGATTTCAAAACTGTTGCTTTTACCGCAAATATATACCAAGATTTTGAGCGTTATCAGATATGTTGGTAGACTCATCAGCGGCAATAGAAAACATTTTGAAATTTGTTTTTTCTGTTACATTTGAATGAAGGGTGATATCTACGCATATCTTTCTGTCACCTTGTATTGTCAAGAGAAAGGTTGACAACATCAACTGTATTTTTCTTTCCAGAACATAGTTCTTCCATCTCTGCTTGCAAACACTTTTTACAGAAATGTTTTTTTCTTGACCTTTTATAAAACAATTAGATCAATTAGATATTCATTACAAGACATCCATTAGGCCAGGTTCACATCGAACTTCACATTCACTTTCACCTTTCCTTTGGTCTGCTAGACCACTGGGGCACCACACCTGAGATGAACTCCTATTAAAAAATCAGAGCTGGAAGGAGGGGCAAGATCTGTCAATCTTCTTTCTCCATCATTTGTCTTTGGAAGTATTTCATTCTGATGTTCTTTCTGAAAATATTGAACCCTGCCTTTTTTCCTACCTGGGTAGACCACTTCGGGGGCCAATTTTGAGTTTGTTTCCACACAAACTGTCTTTGTAACCTTGTTTTTTTTTTGTAGATTCTTATTTTGTCAGGTACAAGAAATAATAGTGAAAATGTCAACTTAAAGACAAGATTGGGTGGGAAGCGTGGTCGAGATGCTAAGTACGGTTGAACTTGTCTTGTTTAAGCTACCTACGAAGAGGGCTTGAGGTTTGTCACCCGACTCAGGCAGAGTTGTGTTTACTGAGCACCTAAAGGCAGCACGGAAAAACATTCTCCCAGATACCCCCTCCACCCACTGGTCCACAAATGAAATTGGACCATAGCACTCTGAGCATGCTATAAGCATGAAAGTAGCACTTTATAAAAGCCATAATTTAATTTTTTTTTATTTAATTGAGTGTAGGAGAAATAAAAAGTGTGTAAAAAAAAAAAGTACTAACCTTCTGCTTGATTAATCTGCTCAGCTCTATGAGCTTCAGAATTTAATATTCTAGATTTTTTCTTGCCTTCAGCAACATTAATTTCTGCTTCTCTAATACCTAAGTAAACAAATACAATTAGGAATAAGTAGTCTTTTATTTATCTCTAAAAACCATGTTCAATAGGCAGTACACTTTATACCTTCAGATTCTAAAATAGCAGCCCTCTTTTTTCTTTCAGCTTCAACTTGTGTCTGCATAGCTTCCTGAACTTTAGTTGGCAATTTCATATCACCTATAAGCAAAATTGGTAAGTTAGAAATGCCATCAAGAAAATTCAAATATTTGCATCTATATTATAGTTTTTCTTAATAGTGCATTGTATATCAAAATTAATGTTAAAAAATAATACATACGTATTTCATATCTCATGCATTTGATGCCCCAAGCATTAGACGCATGATTGATAGCATCTGAAATGAAATACATAACAATTTGAAATAAACAACTCAAGAAAACATTAAGAAACTGGAACAGACACAAAATAAAGCAGTGAGATTCATAACAAACGAATATTCACATTTGACTAGAGTAACACCTTTGGTAAAATCACTAAATGTAGAAAGCCCTCAGGGTAGAAGACTTAAAAGTAAAGCAGCAATTATACATAAAACACTGACCATAATCTTCAAATACAAAAACAAAATTTAATAAAATACTGAGAAAAACACAAATATAAAGGCACATTCCTTGTTCCATATGCTAGGACAAATTTCTTCCCTAGCGCTATTAGAGCTAGCCAGGAAAACCAGAGACTTGGCAGAAATAGGTCACTGGTTAATATGCATGACTAAATGCATGACGCGTAGGATGTAATCATCTTCTTTTTTGAAGTAACATCTTTATCATATAAGATAAGAAGATAACAGGACAACAAATGATATTGAAAAAAAAAAAAAAAACATGTTTTAACAACAATTTAATGGAATCTGGACCAGATTGAGGGGAAGGTGGGGTAGTTAACATTACAAACACACGCCAAAGTACATCAAAGCAGGGATTAACATCATAGCTAGCACACCAAAATGACTAGTTTTGGCACTATAACAAGAATATAAAATTAAAAAAAACATGACAAAAATACTTACCTACGATGGCAATGTTAAGAGACTCTCTCTCTCTAAACACTGTATCTAAAGCTATTTTTCCTATCTCTGATCTCATTGTTGTTTGTGCTAGCTGAGTTATTGCATATTCAGGATCTTCAACTCCATATGATGCCTAAAACGAAAATAAAAAAGTTCAAATTCTTTTGCATTTTCAATCCAGTTTATTATTGATATAATGTTTACTTTAGAGAAGAAGAGTTTGTCATTTTGGGCAAGTTAAAATATAATCTTAATGATAAAAAAAATAATTTCAAAAATGAGTTTTTTTTTTCAGAAACGGTTTGTTTTGTAAAATTGTACAAATATATTATTTGTCTGACTTAAAGACATTAACTTAATGTAAATAACATTTAAAAAATTTTAATGCAGAAAATGGGAGATTAACCCAATAGTTCCTACTTCCAGTTTAAAAAATCCTTCCTATACCCAAGCAAAGAGGGCTAACTATGAAAAACACATCATTTTAATAGTCAAACTAGACATGAGCTCTTCGTATAGAAAAGTTAAAAAAACTATTGCTAGCATTCCAATGCATTATCCTGCCGTAGGACTTAAATGTAAAAGATGCACTGTACTGTACTGCAATAGGAGCTATTGGGTTAATAAACAAAATCGTTTGCATATTTTACATTTACTAGGATATTAAAAATTATTAACTACAACAATACCTTATATGGGTCGACAACCTTTAAATACAGGACAGCATCCATTGTTAGAGTTACGTTGTCTAGATAAAAAAAAAACTATTAAAAATTGTACAATGGTAATAATCAAAAAGCAGAAAATGGAGTACAAAATTAATTGAAAAAAAAGATCTGAAAGATCAAAACTACATTAGATACATTTTTAAACAAAAGGAATAATTTACCAAGAGTAATAGCAGCTTGGTGTGGTACATCTATTGCGATTTCTTTCAAACTTTGTACATATTTAATGCCATCAATGATGGGAAGGATGAAATTTAAGCCCTGCAAATTATTGGGTTACTTAGTGAACAAATAAAGCAATGAAATTAATCTCAGAAATTATTTTGACATAAGATTAACAAAATATAAGATTAACATATATATATATATATGCTTTAACTGCCAACAGCAAAAAGCATTTGATAAAAACTTTTGAAATTATACAAGTAAAATATTCTATTTACTGAAAACAAAAAGTAATTCTTTTTTGTCAATGCCAAATGATATAGTTATACAGATTTAAGCTAATTATCTTGACAGAACATTCATTTATAATAAAAAAATTAGCTATAAAATATATATTTCAGCATTCAATGGTAAATAGATATGAGTTGAAACAATTTTTAGCACTTTTTTAAGTTTCACTTTAATTTTGATAACTTTGTGTATTTATGTCTATATACTGACTATATAGTTATTATTAGTTGTTTTTTTTTTTCAGGGCTTTTGGAAGAAAGGATTTGAGCCTCTCAAACCCTCTATCACAGACCACCAAAAAATATATAAAATATATCATGCCCCACCCAATGAGATTGACAAAGAGCTTAAAAGAATTAATTCATCCTTTATTTATTATTTTAAGAAACAGGGTAAAAAAAAATAGTACTGTGCCTTCCAGTTTTATAACAAACCATTGTAACAACCAAAAGTTGATAAACAATATATAATATATATAATAATATGCTTTTAAAAATAATAACATACTGGCTGAAGTATCTGATTAAATTTTCCAAATCTTTCAATAACCCAAGCTTCTTGTTGTGGTACAAACAGTATGACTGTATTGATTGGAAGTCGAGACCTCTGACGAACACTTTGTTGTGCATGCTCAAGTGTGGCCTAAATAGTAGACAAAAACAACAAAATAATAATAATTAATATGAATTGAGATTCTAGATAGATCTAAAAAGTCTAATTAATGTAAACTCTACTTAGACTAGTACTAGACTGGTAAGATTTCTATAATTAGAAATATCAGGTTAGAAACAAAGACAAACACTGGCAGAAAAAAATTGGCAAGTAATTTAAGTTCAAAGAATGGAGATAGTCCAGTGTTGAGCAATAAAAAAAATTGTGATTTCCAATAACAATATATGGTAAAAACATTAAATTAAAATAAATAAATATATATATATATATATATATATATATATATAGAGAGAGAGAGAGAGAGAGAGAGAACTCCTATCCATTTGTTAAATATAATGTATTTACTTTAGTATGTTTACAGTAAACCATTTAATAAGTAGCTGATTCACATAGTAACACATGTATATATGCACATAATTTGTACACATATATTTTGCATTATTACCCATTATTTTGAAACAAAAAAAAAAAAAAAAACTATTTCTTCTCTGCGTTATATCCCTTTGATGTATATTTTCAACTTAAAAATAGTATTCGATTCTATATCAGTCAATGAGATCTGAATGATGTTTGAGTACTGTACAGAGGCAATTTAACTTCCATAGGATGAACAGCTTGGAACTGCTTTAGCAATTAATTGCACGTTTCCCTGCCTAATAATTAGAAACATAATAGATATAATATCTCTATTTATAATATAATGATGTATAATGTATGTATTGACTATCTTGTCAGAATTGTTTAGCTGATGTATCATTGATAAAAAAAAAAAAAAAACTTAACCGGTGATGTACTTTGTTCTTCCAAAGAGTTAAACAAAAAAGTGACCTTCTTATTTATGAAAAATACACTTTGACTTTGATTCCAAGTATAAATATTGTCTTCAGATTTTTTGGTTTCCCAGACCTGTCAAGACTGAGATCAGCAAGTCTAGGGCAGTCAAACAGAATATGAGGCACTTTTTCCTCTTCTTCCCGTGAATCGAAATTTGGCCATAGCCATAGCCGTGACAAATATGAGCCAACAGGACAGTGGCCTGTCCTGCACTGTGCTATTATAATTAGCAATACTTTTTTAGTCTAATAACTTAATAATAGCTTGCTCAGGCCTGGACAGCCTCGACCATGGGAAGTGTTGTTAGGGCATCTCAATCATCAATGCACTCCCAGACTCCACAAGCCTCACAATGGACACAAGGCTTTTTGGAACTTGTATATATATATTTATAGTCTCATAGACTTACTATGTCACTATAGAGTTGAATAGGTTTAATAGATTAGTAATATTTTAAGTTTTTTTTCCTTAGTAAAAAATGCTTACTTTTAACAGATTCGCTGCACATTTAGTAAGTGTTGTAAGACATAAGTTAATAACTTAGTAACTTAGTCTTAAACTTATTATAATTAGATCTATACTAAGTTATAGAATCTACTTGTCTATACTTATATAGTCTCATAGACTATAAGTATGTCACTATAGAATTGAATAGATTTAATAGATTAATAATATTTTAATTTTTTTTTCCTTAGTAAAAAATGCTTACTTTTAACAGATTCGCTGCACGTCTACTTGTCACAGTTCGTAACATTTTGAAATAAGTCTAGACTATTAATTATAATATATAATATTCTAATTTTGGAGCTAGACTAGATCTGTATCTCTCGATTAGATGTCTAATAGATCTATATCTAATTGGATTGGACAATATAGATCAAAATCTATAATAATGACAATAATGTAGATCTAGATTCTAGTCTAGATCTAAAACTTGCATCAGATTAGTCTAATAAATCTCAATGGTCAATAGATTCGTAGATTTTATTATATAGATCTTGAGACCGGTAGTCGTACATCAGTGAACTAAGACGACTACGCTTTACTAAGAACACAACCCGACTACAGTTTACAACTTGAATTTCATTTTAAAACTTTTAAATAAAAATATTTATTAAAAAGTATCACAAATACTTAAACTAAACGCTATTGTTATCTATTCTAGATCTAAATCTAGTTTCTTAGTAATTTTTAAAATGTATGACCTAGACATCTAGACTCTTTGTTAGATCTTTTTGGTAGTATCGGTATCGCTTACTTAATAGTTGCAGGTCAAATGTCTGTCTTTACAACATGTTACAGTTATTAGCAGTTTTAAAATATGTAATGTGATATCAACAACAATCTAGAATCTACTAGATCTATCTTATTCATGGCAAACCAGCGACACACTACAAACTCAAAAACCTAGGTGTTATAATAAATGAAAAACTGTCATGGAATCCCCATATTGATGAAACTATCAACTTTTATCAAGCATTAAGGTTTATTACAAGACATTTTACCTATCTTGTCTTATCTTATATAATACAATTATACAGACGTTACTTCAAAAAAGAAGATGATTAGTAGATTACGTCCTACGATCTAGATTCTAGATCTATATTAACTATATACTTATATACTATACTAATAAAATATAGATCTATCTATAAAATATCTATATTATAAAGTAGAATGTGAGGGGTATGTATGTATGTTACTTATAGACATCAAAACCGCTTGACCAATCTTGATAAAACTTGGCAGGAATGTTTCTTGGGTACCAACTTAGACCTTAGCCTTAGTGCCTTAGTCAGCCTTAGTGTATGTATTGTAGCCCTAAAACAAACGTAAGACCCTAAAAAAAAAATAATGTTGTCCGACTCTATTACAGCTATAGTATTTTATGGATCTAGGCCATGTCTACAATGTTGACATTAGAAAAGATAGAAAGGATTTAGACCTAGATCTAATTTTAAGAAATACACTTTGCGCAGATAGTTTTTTACTTTGACACATGAAAAGACAAAAGAAGATCCATTGATTTCATTATATAATAAAATTAACCTTCAATTTTGTGTTTCAAAAGCATTTTTTACATTAATTAGTTCCTTATATCTGTGATTACAGATTTCCTGACGAACATTCTTTCATTAGACAATACCGTAATGAATCGCATACTAAAATTAATTCGTTTAATTGTTTACTTTATAATCCCATCCCTAGATCTAAAACTCTAATTCAACTCTAAGATGATAAAACTTCTCTTCGCACAGATAGTTTTATACTTTAACACATGAACATACTAATTATAGTCCATTCATTTCATATTTTGATCAAATAAACATTCAAATTTGGTTTTCTAAAGCTACATTCGTTTACGAAAGCTGCGAAGCCGAGTTAAAGGCCTAGATCTATATTCATTCATGAATCGCGTACTAAAAATTATTTCGTTTAATTGTTCACTTTATAATCCCATTTATTTAACAAAGCTATCGCTCTTTTTGTTTTTAATAGATAAGAATGTATCGACTTCGGGTAAACCATTTTCGCAAAACTAATTTTATTTTCGTAGCGAAAGAGAAATAACGTGAAAGGATCATTAGTTACATTTAACATACATCTAAATCCAATGCACTAGATTATTCAAAAGCAAATGTTTTAATTTTAAAAAAATGGATTTTCCCCTATTAGCTATTTTGATTTGATAGCTTCATTCACACTATTTTTACATTGACACATTCGCTTTACTTATTACATTATTATTTCGTTTAATTGTTTACAAAACACTCTCAGTGACTATATCGACAGTAATGCGCAAATAAAGACCCCCGGGTCGCGGGTAACATATGTCTAGTCTATCTATAAAATATATACTAATATACTAAATCTATATTTAATAAATAATATTTATATTATTACTATATATTAATAATATTTAATAAAATTCTATAAATTTTATTAAAAGTAAAAAAAAAAATATAAAAGTAGATCTAGATTATTCTTATCAATATCAGATCATAGAAACTGCAGTAACTTACGTTTATCGAACAAGTTAAGCTCAGTCGCCGATATTTTTTAGGTTTGAATTTGTGTATCTCCGTAAAAATTAGACCTAGAAAAAACTGATTGTATCTATGAATTCCTCATCTATTTTTCTTAAAAAGTAGACATGTTTTATTATATTACTACTCATAGTTAAACTTATAAATATTTGATGTTAAAGTGGGTCAGGTCAATGCTTTCAAAAGCTTAAATTATCGAACATCGTTTTACCGATATCTTATCTTATCGAACATATTAAGAAACTATCGAACACACGAGAAGTATGGTGCTTTTAAAGTGTTATAATCTTAAAATTTTGTGAAAAGTATGATGTTTCAAAAGTGTTATTTATATAATCTATATTTTTTAAAATTTAAATCATTTTCTTTTTACGCCATGTCAAGACAAATTTTAGTCATTTTCACATGCTCCACATCGAAGGAATCTATCACTGATCATCATCATCATCATCAAACTCCATTAGAGTGAGGGCTTGAGAGGCTCAAATCATCTCTTGCAAAAGCCCTGGACAAAAACCCTGCTGTCTTGCGAAGTGCATAAATGTCGCCATACAGGTCGAGAATTTTGGGTTTCCCAGACCTGTCGAGACGGAGATCAGCAAGTCTGGGGCAGACTGATCAGCTATGCTTAGAAATTGACGGTGCTAAGCCCAGTAACGCATTACCGACACATTACCGTACCAATACTTATTTAGGTCTCTAAGCTATTTTGAGATATAAGGCCATTAATAAATCCAGATATTATTTATTTGGGGGAGAGCCTAATAAGCTTTGGTAGCCAATAGATAATCCCGCCCTCCCCAAGTCATTGCAGGACACAACAGTTTACTTGGTTGACCTAAAAACAAAACATACGGTACGGGGCCCTACGTAACTAGCCTCCGATCTAGCACGCTCAGTGTATGTAACAGCCCAAAAGTCACTGCTAGATATTTTTCGATCGGGGCGTAGGAGGAGGGGGGCTGAAAAGCTATGGTAGCTTGTGAGCTGTGTTACCTATAGATGTAGATAGATCCGCCCTCCCTAAACCACCTGGTTGACCAAAAAAAACAACGTATTTTAGAGCACGTTTAGTATTTGTCACACACACACAAACAACATATCTATATATACTACGTATCTATCATGCCTAGTGTTTGTGACCTAATTAGCGGTTTGACCGTAGGTACTCGACTGATGGCTCCTCCCCCTTTCCCCTCAATATTTTTCTTACTACAACTTGAACAATGTTTTGGGACTATGTTGATGGCCTGGTTTACACCTGTGTGTTACGCTATCACTGACCATTTTTTGTTGTTGTTGTGTGTTAGTCTGGTGGCTGCGTTTAGATTGAGTCTTGAAATTTACATTGTTACTTTGCACTGAAAAAGTGTGAATGTTGGAGAGTGGAATTGTGTAAGAAGAAGCGCGGGTAAGGGGGTGTAGGCAGAATAAGAGAGTGGTTAAATGTGTTATTGTTATTATTTTGTGTATTTGTGTTGTTTCAAAGGAGTGTCTGTAGCGCATTATGAGCTTTATCATACTTTATGGCAAAAAAAATATATATATATATTATATATAATTTTATAGACCCGGCGCCACACGTGTAGATTGAGAAGCACAACTGACTCTATGTATTTGAGGCTGACGTCACATTCTAATGGTCGATCAATTATTGATGATCTTGGATACAGAGTCTTGAATGTTTCTCCCCCCCCCCCCCCCCTTTTTTTTTTTTACCTGCCCAAGACATTTTTATTTCTAAATACAATATCTACATTCTATACCTCCCCCTTTGCCCTTTTGTTTTATTAATATCTCTTCACATGAAGCACATGCGCTAGGTATTGGTTTATAACACATAATTCAGAAGTTAATAGAATGGGGCATCTGAAAAAAAAAACATAACTGAATACATTCCACTCTTATCTTATACTGACAATCGCAATAATGCTATTAGCATCAAGCTATACGTGTCATAAAATCAAGCTTTTAAAATGGGTACAATTAGTGCATATCGATGTAAATCTATTTACTTAAAAAAAATGTAGCACATTTACGGTAAACCACAAATAGCTGATACAAATTGTAACATATGAGTAATTTATATCTGTACTTTGCATTACATTATTTTAAAAAATAACAATTAAAAAATATATAATTTAAATATTTTGTCTTCTTTGGGTTATATCCCTTTGATGTTTATTTTTAACATTAAGATCTATCTAGTATAATTAGAGTGACTAAACAATTAATTAATGTTTCTTTTGTTTATTTGTAGCTGATGAATGCCCAAACTTTCATTGTTTTTACTTGGTCAAGAAGGGTTTCATATATATATATATATATGAATGTTTTGTATTTTTTAGGCACCTTAAAGTAAAGGGGATTCTTTGTTTTTACTTGGTCTGGCAGGGTTTTATACTATATTTTGTATTTTTAGGCACCCTAATGGAGATTCTGTTTTGCTTCTTCGGTAGATCTAGTATAGGCTTTATAAATCTTCTGTAATGACCATCTCAAGCTTATCACAACATTGAGGTAGAGAAGTGTTTTTGGGATTCCCTGCGGATTATTAATACTTATGTAATTGAAAGTTTTAGCATTAATTAGTCTTTTGTTTATAAATATTAAATGACTGCATTTATCTACTTTATAGGTTTGAGGGGATTTATAAATCAAAAAAGGAATGGAAAACGTTTTAGAAAATAAGCATGACAAATCAACTGAACAACATTCTAGTAAGGTAATACTTTGAACTTAAATTTTTTTTTCATCCTTATACATCAGCGATGCCCAAACTACGGCCTGCGGGCCAGATGACGTGCTTCTATATTGACAGCTATTTTTAATTCTTGAAAAATTCAGCAACTGTCTTGAACTAGCCGTGTCCTGGACACCTTGTGTGTGCAACACAGAGCATCATTAATGCATCATTTTGGGTCATGTCATTTTGATATCAAAGTGATTGGTACCGTTTTGTTTAACGTTTGAGATTTAATGAAATGGGAGAGACCAAAAAATGAAAAGTTGGACTCTGAATGTAGAGACTTTCAGGAAAAGTGGACAGATCTTTACTTATATGATAGTAAGCCAACATGTTTGATTTATACAGAAAGTGTGGCTGTATTTAAAGAACATAACATTAAAAGGCATTATGAAACCAAACACATAAACACATATGGTGACATTCTTAATTTGAAGAAAAGATTGCCAAGTTACGACTAGAGATTGGGGGATTGACGAGAATATTTCACAAAAAGAGACAAGAAAATGAGTCTGCGATAAGGGCCAGTTACCCAGTGGCTCACAATTTAAGTAGAGCAATGAAGACTTTTTCTGATGGTGAATGTGTAAAAAATGTGTTAGCTAGCAGTGATGGAAGAAATTTGTCTTGAAAAAAAAGAATAATGCAGTAAAAGCTGTCAGCCTTTCTCGCATGACAATCACAAGGCGAGTGGAAGATATGGGTGAAAATCTCCATTTACAATTAAAAGACAGAGCAGTAGAATTCGAAATGTTTTCTATTGCTGCTGACGAGTCCACTGACATAACTGATACCGCAAAACTCTTGGTATTTATTCGCCGTTCAAACAGAAGAGTTAGTAACTATGAGGAGCATGCATGGAACTACACCTGGAGAAGACCTGTTGAAAGAAGTGTCAACCATCATAGAGTTAAAGTTACAGTGATCGTTTTTTAAATGCATCTATAATAAAAAAGGTGTAGCAATCTGAATTCGAACTTTGCGTCTCAAGCCTATTTAAGCTTCCTCAAGCCAACATACTTACAGCTGGTTCAATTAAACAGACTACATCATGTTTAAGCAATAATGTTAGATAAACAACTGGTTCAATTAAACAGACTGCTGTTTAAAAAAAAAAAAAAAAAAGAGTAAAGTTCCCTTTTCAGACCTTGTAGTCTATAGGGCAGATGATGTAAAGGTCATCTGTTTCTAACTAATGTACTGGTTTGAAAATAATCTTTTTTTTTATTTTAGATTAGCTCTGCACTAAAAGAAAGACTTAAAAAGTGTGGACGTTATCATACAGGATCACCTTCTGATCCCTCAGCAAGCAAGTTCTCGACACCCAACTCGAAAAGAAAACATAATCCACCACCAAAGTCAGGTTTTGCACTTGCCTTAAAAAAAAGGAAATTAGACTATGATCAAAGTGGATGTGATACAAGTCTGCCTGATTTAAAGGAATGTACTGCAGCAGAAACTAAAAAAACAAATGAACTTGTGAGCAAAGGTGAGTTACAATGTAGGGAGACCTTTTATACTATTAAATTAAAAGATTACAAGTAAATTCCAATTGATGAGATTTGTTACTAAACATGGTTTCAATTGCTTGCGACAGAGTGGGGTTATATAAAATTTGGTTGGGTTATTATAGTGAACTAATCATAGTATAACTGAAGTATTAAAAAAAAAACAGTTACAGCATTTAACACATTTTTTTTGTCATTTTGTTTTTAATAAAATAAGTGCTATGATATCATTAAATAATTATATTGAAAATAATATTTATTAATTTCAGCTTCATAGTTATACATACGTACTCATTAATATGTTAATTTTTTTTTTTTATTTAACAGATGAAAACAAGATAGCATCATCTGAAAATACTTTACCCAACTGTTCATTGGTTGAAAATATGAAGCAAAAACTCCTAACAGAAAAAAGGCTTTTAGAAGTTCAATTGAAAGAGAAAAATGAAATATTGAGAAAATTGAAAATGGTTAAGATGTATCGAGAGAAGGTCTGTAAAATTTAGTTGTAAAAAAAACATTCTTATGTTACATGCATTTAGTGTTGTTTTTTTTTTTTAAATCTTTTAATTTCCTCAAAAAGTATTATAAATTCGTAACTTTTCAATTTACTATATTAAATTAGAGACAAATCATTAGTTCATAAATTTATGTTGGTATGTAAATGTTTTTTTATTTTAATTTCAGAACAATCTATCAGAGCTGCAGATTTTGATAAATACTTGGCGAGCTGTTTCTCAGAGAGCACTTGTTGATCTTCACCAACTACTTCCACATCCCATGCCATCTCTGACTGAACTTATCACCAATATGCACATTGATGCTGAATTAATTCACTACAATGTTGAAGATGAAAGTTTTACATAACCATATAGTTTTTATTATGTTATATTTATATATTTATTGTTTTGTTTTTGTGTAAATATGTAAAAAAAAATAAAATATATTACAGTTTACTGCAATTAATTTGTTTGAAATATTTCTTATTGAGTTTTTATTAAATGTTATTTTGACATCATTTCTATATTTATTTTTTCCAAGCTAAAGGGCCTCGCTAATAATATTTTTAAAAATTTAGGCTTCATGGCACTAACTTATCTCTTAAAAAGAAAAAGGGAAACCTAAGTTAATGGACAAAATGTTCAGAAAAAAAAAAAGATTTCTTGTTTTTATTATAGATCAATTGAATTTTATTATTTCAAGCATTTTATTGTAGCATAAATAATGAATAATAATATAGTTTGTGCATGTATATGCATCTGCCCTAGGGCTGGCTGACAGTGCAGCTTTCTTTCTTTTTCTCTCAGTGAAGTTCGTACCAGCACATAACAGTCTGTCTCAAAGCTGTCTGGTCTTGGGCTATCTCCTGCCACATACTTTGGTTGATGCCTGTGGTTCTCATGTCTCGCTTGCAGACCTCTGTATTGGGTGGCACTTGGCTCTGACTTAGTGTATAGCATTAATAATAATGCCTTTATATTCTTCTTGAAAATAAGCTACTTTTGCCATCATTAATTTGAGCATCTGCTGACACAAAATTAATAAAACAACTTAAAATTTATTTATTTTTTGCCACAATTCATAACAACACAGAAAGGTCTTGCAATTGTAAGTGACTTTTTAATTAATCTGATACTTTGAGCCAAAATATGTGATCATGTAGTAAAGTAGAGAGAAAAAAAAAAAAGTAAAGTAGCCCTTTCAGACATAGCGATCAATAGGGGAGAGGATGTTACAATGGCCAACATATCGACTTACTGCCTTTAGTTTTCCCAACTAATGTCAAGTACCTATTAGACTTGGTGAACTACGAACCATCCTAAAAATCCCTTTGCTGAGACTAAGCTCTAAATCCTAGTCTTCACTGAACTTTGAACCTGAGACCCCATGACTCAGAAGTCACACATATATATATATATATACGTGTAGTTTAGTGTAGGTATATTTATATAGAAAGAGATCAATGATTTGATGAAAGAAAATAGAACTGTATTAAATAAATTCATTTGGTTTATGTTAAAGTAAAACGTGTAAAAGGACATCACCATTACTGTTTACAATGAAAAAGAGAATACAGACGATGTCCTCAATTCTAAATAATATAAATTGTAAAAACATTTAGCACAGAAAGCTAAAGTCCAGGAATATGCTTTTAAAAATTGCCAATTTTCTATCGAGAAACTAACCATAATAATTATCCTAAGACATTATATTGTATTCCAAAGATTAAGCATGAATGCAGCAGTATTTCCCGTAGCCAGACAAACCCAGTTGGTTCCTGCATATTTCGCCTCACTTTATGCAGACAAATCCTTGTCCGCCAGGAATTGTTTTTTTTTTTTTTGTTTTTTTTTTTTCATTTGCGCCTGTCTTCAGCAAAGAATTTTCTTTGTGTCTCAAATATGTGTGCCGCGATCTTCTTGATAGCCCTCCAACTGTCTCTTTCAGAGGCCATCAGCTGCCACCTATAATTATAATAATCTTTATTATCCATAAGGAAATTTGTCTTACAATTTGTGCAGTACACCAAGTAAAGCATTATAACTATAAAAAAAATGTACAGCAGTACTGCTTGGTTCGACAAGATCAAGGCAGTAATCCAAGAACTACTTAGCGTACGCGTGGTGCTGTCATTTGTTCGCGAATCCCTACAGCACCACCACAAAATCTCTGGAACAATATGCAGGCCAGAGTCGGCGAATGAAAAAAATAAATGGTAACCGGACCCTGGGTACGCATTTTTTAAGTCGAACGTACGGGTTGCCTGAATCAGTCAGGAAACCCAATGACTTAGCAGAGTTGAAGTCTCTATTAACATGAACGACTATAGAGTCTCTTGCTTAACTTCTGCAGGCAAACAGTTAACGTGGAGCTTCATCACGACTTTCCAACCATTGATGACAGTCACGGTCAGGTGGGATAGTAGGCCTTAGGATCCTACCTTGGTAGGCCTATTAGGAATATCAAAAGACAAAATATATTAAGCGACTGACTCTGAATTGTCTTCAAGCAAAAGTCTTTAAAATGGGTGGTACACTGCTTCTCTCAGGGATATATTAGCATATCTCCTCACTTTAAGCTGAAACTAATCTAGGTAGGCTGCTATCCCACCCGACCCTCGTGACCCTCATATCCCTATATAATAAAAAAAAGCGTTGTCCGACTACAGCTCTAGGTTTATTTATATAATTACCGTGGCATATGTATAGTTCTATTATGGAGACTGTAAAGAGATTAGGAAGACCCGTTCGAGCGAGAATCTCGAGATAGTGTTACACACTTTATCTCACCAAGTGATTTTTCCGGATCTTCCGACATTAAAGCGCCTGCGCTGGCTTGGTCATTTTCGCAGGATGGAGGACGATATCGTTTCTCTTTCTGGACAACTCGCGAAAGACTCAAGTAAAAACTAGTCGTCACCACCTCCAATATGTGGAAGTAAACAGACGTATCTGCAGTGGACATGAATGTTGACATAACCTTGAGCTTAGAGCATGCCAAACACAAAAATTATGTCTGGTTCCTGTACAAACAAAGTGAATGCCTGCGTTTTTTTTTTGTTTTGTTTTTTTTTTTTGTGTGAACGTGGAAGTAGGCCTACTACACACTATATAGTCACATGAAAAAGTGCTATACGAGGTGCACTAACGGACCCAAAACACCAAGCGTTTTCTTTCATTCTCACACGCAAAAACAAAAAGGCAAAATTGCAAACATAGTCTGTAGTTAAAAATAATTGAAACAAATTCGTGCCAGAGAATTTAAAAAATCTTAGAACCTGGGGAATTACATAAAAACTGTCGACTTTTAAAGTCATATTTTCTGCGGAAATATTAAAAATATTCTTATGAAAAGTTAATAATTTTTAACGGGGGGGGGGGGGGGGGCGTTGGACCCGCCATTGACAAAATGAACAATGAACATACGCAAAAATAAGGCTTGTCTTCGAGTCCGAAGATTAATGAGGAAATAAGAGGAATACAGTATTTCCCGTGGCTGCGCAGCCTTAGCTGTGACCTGCATATTTTGCCACATCCAGGGCAGGCATAACCTTTGTCCGCAGTTGGTCGATTTAGATTTTCTTTTCATCGTCTGCGTTTGTCCTCGGCAGCAGATTTTCTTTTGGTGTCAAATGTGTATCCCGCGGCCTTCGTGAGTGTCGAAGGTGCTGGTGACCTCCAGCTGTCTCGGAAAATCCTTATAATATCTATAGATCAGTGACGTGGTCTACTCTTCAAAGATGAAGAATGTATTAATTCATCACAAATCGCCGATTCAACATGGCGGATCCTAAATATGCTAATCTCCCTGGGATTGTAAGTTTTTGTGATTTACAAAATCTATTTTAAGTTGCCCCGTTCTCCCTCTTTTGAATCTCATGTGTACAATTTACACACTGAGTTTTTTGAAAGCATGCTTTTGAATCAATTATTAAATTTATAGTTTATGAATACGATGACTCATCATGATGATTTTCTTTTTGTTTGTCTTTTTTTTTAACAAAAAAGTCAGAAAATTCAGAACTGTCAGAATCAAATTCAATCATAAATAAAGTTAGACTATAAAGTATAAGTTATTGAGATTCAGTTTCAAGTCTTTCAGATGATGTAAAGGTAATTGATTCTATGGTAAATGATCATGATGATGGTGTCATGAACTGTCATGTGGCCAGCACAACAACGTTTTTTTTAATATTTTTCCCCAACTAGACTAGTCTAGTCTAATCATTCTAATTCTAGAGAGATCTATATTTATATATAATTATAATATATTTATCTAGTAATTTCAGGTACCCATTAGTGATTAGTGGCATTTCTAGATCTAGTCCTAGACTTTTTTTTTTTGAAGTGTCTATCCCCAACCAGTTGTGAATAGGCTTCAACCTTTTACCTTTAGTAGCCTTTACTAGGCTTTTACGCCACTTTATGGTTACCTATATCCCTTAGTCTGTTGGACCATTGGGGTACCATGCAAGATTTGTCAACAATCTTTCTCCATTCCTCTGTCTTTTGCCTTTGTTAGAGCCTCTTTTAATGGAAGGCCTGTGCATTCTTTTATAGTTGTCTTCCATCTATTTCTCTGTCTGCCTCTTCTTCTTTTTCCCTGAAGGAAGGTCTTTGTGAGCCCCAAAGACCTTATAATAATGGCCATAGATTTTTAGCTTGCGCTTTTTAACCATAGTTAGCAGGTCATCATTGGGTACAATTGCTGTGCAGTAATCGTAACTAATCCTGTTTCTAATCTCTTGGTTTGTGATGCGGTCTTTAAATGTGATAAATAGGATCCTTCTGAAGTATGCAACATCTATTCCATTGCTAAGATCCTCCTCTCTAGCTCTGCAGTCAGCCTTCAAGACTCACAAGCAATATATAATATAAATGTGGCGATGAACAGGGAGCGCATCAGTCTGATTTTGGTGCAGAGGGCTAGAGAAGCCTTTTATGTCTTTCCATATTATTTAAAGTTTTGACATTTTACATCATCTGCCCTATAGATCACAAGGTCTGAAAGGAAACTTTACTTTACTATATACTACACACATTTTTTACCAGGATGAAATACCCTGACAAATTTTGGATGTTTTAAATGTTTTTTATTTTGAGTAGAGGCCTACCGGTAGCTCTATATATAGTCGTTCTAAAATTTTTCTAGACATTATCATTAACTATTTTCATTGCAGTCTTTATTTTTCAAACTGTAATAATTTGCTCTTCATACACATACACACTTTCATACAGATGTTTCATGTTCTTTTTAAAAAAAAAAATAATAAAAAATTGATAAACATGCTGATCTATGGATAATTCCTCACATTCACTAGACGATAATTACATTTAAGATCTAGAGATGTGTAGAAATTTTTTAAAAAATGGAACGAAAGAAAGTTACACACCAGAAATGTATTAATAAGTGCTTAAAGCGGAAGAAAAATTATACAATTTTGGACTTGAACATTTAAAATGTCGACTTTAAAAAACATGTTAGCTTGAAATTGCAACTAAAAAATAAGTTTTTATAAATTTAAACACTGCTGTTTTCATCATGAAATAACAGGTTTAAAATTTGTATGTTATTGTCCATGGCTAGTGGTAGAATTAGTGATTATAGAGGTGAGTTCAGTGACTGAACCATAAGGGCCACAAATTTCATATTCTAGATATTCATAAGATATAATATAAACATAGGAACATAACTCTTTTGTGTATAATTAACAAATAAAACATGACACTTAGTATCATGCTTGCTACTGACAAGATTTTTCATCTAGAGATTTAGTAGAATCTAAGAGATCTAGATCTACATATATTGCTGCAGGTTTTTTTGTTGAAATTTAACATCTTTATCTAGATATAAAATTAAAGGCACTATAATCTATCTAAACATTTTAAAAGTAGAATATTGTTAAGCATTGCAGTTAAGATATATATTTATTTTTATTAGACATTACCATATATTTATATTTGTAAGTGCAATGAACAGTCACTTCAGTATTTAAATTTAAAAAATCACAACACCAGTATTAAGTTTCTTATTCACTAAGATTATTAATTTATTATATTGTGTTACTGTAATAGACTCAGAGTAAATCATTCATAATATTTTTTTTTTTTTTTTCAGGATATTAATTCACCTGATGTTTTTGAGACAAGTGATCTTCCTGAAGCTGAACAAAACTTAACAACCAAGCAGGTAGAATTTTGTGATTATTTTTAGTTAACTAGTTTAATTAATCTCTTCAATGATCTATTTCTAGAATTATTTCTGATGACGTATAATATATATTTTAATTTAATGCTTATTTTAATAATTTTAAACATTTTATAAGGAGGAGCCTGACAGTGAAAGTGTTGAGCGAATTAATATTAACACAGATGCAGCTTTTAAAGTGTTTAAAGGGAAATCTGTATTTACTGGCAAAACTGGTAGGTTGACTTCAATTTTATTTTGATGTTTTTTTTTTAATACATTTGTAATTATATGATTAAACTATTTTATTTAAAATCTTTACTTTTATATAATATACTTTTTCTCTCACTATTTTTATGCAGATTTTTCAGATAGTGTAGGAAAATCTAGAAACATAGGATATTATGCTGACTGGAGAGAATATGAAATTGTAAGATTCTTTCTTATGTGTTCTTTAATACATTTGGAAAGATTTTAGAGACATAGTTATATTAAAATTTTCAAAAAACAAACAAACATGGAATAAATATATATTATACACATTTGAAAGTTTCATAATGTCAAAATTTTAGCAGTATTATTATATTTTCTTTAAGTAATATGCACAAACTAAATTTCTTTATTTTATACAAATTTCATTATTGAAATAATAACTACATATAAAAAAATATGTAGTTATAGGTATATTGGTTATAAAAGCTAAATTCATACAAACTAACAAACAGTTACAAAAACCAACAAAAAATAATAAGATTAATTAAAATGTTTGTTATGAATGAAGAGATGTTTTTGATACTCTGATACTTTTAAGAAGACATTTTGGATTAAATGCAGATATTTTTGCTTCACTGACAGGCTGAGAGTGGAGCCAAGCAAGAAACTCCACAGCAGAAGTTTCAACGCCTGCAACATGAGCTCAGAGAGTTAGCAGAAGAAGTGGGCAAAATTAAGGTAGTATCTTTAAGTGTGGACTATGTAGCTGATATTTTGTCTTTGTTTCATAGTCTATAAGAAGTAAAGACCTCAATCAGCAAAGGATTTCCCTATGTCACTTTATTAACACAAAAATGGCAAGTAATGTAGTAACATTCATTGAAAGATAACTGGATTCTTTATAGAGAAATTTTACAGCTTTATGACTTATTAATTTTCTTGACTGTTTGATATACTTATGTTACAAACAAAGTTATAAGAACAATGTTTACAAAATGAACAGGTTAATTTATTATTATAGGATATCTACCCAAAGAAATAACTCTCAGAAATTCACCTGTAAATTGATCTAAAAGAACACAAATGTTTTATTTTTTCTACCAGGAAAATGTCAAAGACACAGGGTCTGGAGAAACTGTCTCTCCAGTCGCACTGGGCAAGCAGCTGGAATACCTTCAACACCAACTGGCTGATCTACATTTAGAAAAACTGTTGGGACCAGAGGCTCATGTTGATTTGACCGATCCCCAGGGGACACTGAAAAAGTAAAGAAATGAAGAATATTTATTTATATTACTAATACTTTTATCCACTATCCATCATCCATCCATCCCAGTGGCGCTACAGCCCATGGAGGGCTCTGGCCTGCTTCAACACATCCTTCCATTCAGATCTCTCCTGGGCCTTTCGTCTCCACGCTCTAAACCCAAGATGCTTCAGATCTGCTTCCACATTGTCAATCCATCGCATTCGGGGTCTGCCTTTGGGTTACCTGCCTTTTGGTTTTTGCCTGTATACGATTTTCGCTCCTCTGTTGTCTGACATTCTTTCAAGGTGACCTGCTCAACGTAGCCTGTTCTTTTTTATTTCCCTCACTATTGGTGGGTCTTCATACAATTGATATATCTCATGGTTAGTGCGTGTCCTCCACCCTGTTTCATCCTGTATGGCACCATAGATTTTTTTCCCAAGAATTAAGTAAATTTTCAGATGTCTTAGTCAGTGTCCAGGTCTCACTTCCATACATTGCTGCTGGTCTTATTATGGTTTTGTATATTATTTTCTTGGTTTTCCTTGAAATTGTTTTGCTCTTAAGTAAATGGTGGGTGCTATAAAATGCCCTGTTGCCTCCTGCTATTCTTTCCTTTATTTCTGTTAGTAGGTCATTTTTTAAATTAATAGTACTTCCTAGATATTTGAAAGTTTGGACGTTTTCAAATTCGTGGTCTTTGATTTTGATATGTTGTCCCTCTGTTTGATTGTCTCTTGTCATTGCGATGTACTTCCTTTTACTGTCATTGACTTCAAGTCCTGCTGGTCGTGATGCTTCTTCTAGTTGCGTGAAGGCTCTAGCTATGGTTTTTCTTTACCCAATAAGGCAATGTCATCGGCATAAGCAAGGTATTGTTGAGGTTGGCTGTATATCGTCCCTGTTGGTTGTGGACAAGTGTTTTCTCTCCTGAAGTAGTTAGTGATAATTCCCCTCGTGTGTATGTGTATATTTCTTATAACTCTCTCCAGTGTTAAATTGAAAAGCATGCAGGAAAGTGCGTCTCCTTGTCTTAATCCTCGTTTAATCCTAAATTCCTGTGAGTGTTCTCCTTGTATTATGACTTTGCTTTTTGAGTTGTTTAATCTCATATGTATAAGTCTTGTCAGCTTGTTGGGTATTCCAAGATCCTGTAGAGTGTCATATAGGTATTTCGTTCTGATACTGTGATAAGCCATTTATAGTCTATAAAGAGTTGGTGGATTGGTATGTTGTATTCATGACATTTTTCTAGTATACATCTTAGTGTGAAGATGTGGTCGATTGTGGATTTGTTGGGTCTGACACCACATTGGTAGTCACCTAAGATTTCTTCTGAATATTTTCAAGCCTCTTAGTTATAAGCCTAGACAGTATCTTATAAGTCACATTTAGTAGAGAGATTCCTCTGTAATTACAGCACTTTAACTTGGATCCTTTTTTGTGTATTGGGGTTATAAGAGCCGTTTCCCATTCTGTTGGTATTACTTCTTCTTCCCAAAGTCTTGATATTAGTCTGTGTATTTGGGAATGTAAGTCTTTCCCTCCATATTTAATTAGTTCTGCTGTGATTTGGTCCTCTCCTGGTGCTTTGTGATTCTTCATGGTCCTAATTATTTCTGATGTTTCAATGAGTGTTGGAGGGTTCAAAGGATCTGGTCCCCCATGTGGCAGTTCATATTCTCCATTGTCTCCATCTTCAGTGGTATTTAGGATCTCCTCAAAATATTCAGCCCATCTCTCAATTACCCTGCTGTTTTCTGTAATAAGCTGACCATCTTTGTTCTCACACATGTGTGATCTAGCTTGAAATCCATTCTTTTCATCTTGAATTTTCATATACATTCCTTTCATGTCTCCCTCCTTTGCTAGTTCCTCAATTTGAATAATCTTGGACTTTTCCATTCCTGTTTTTTCTTTCTCACAACTTTTATGGCCCTTCTTCTTGCTTCATTGTATTGCTGTCTAGTGTTTCTGGTTTCTCTCTGTAGCATTATCATTCGAACATTGTTTTTCTCTTCTATAGTTTGTTTGCATTCATCATCATACCACCCCATTTCTTCGTTCTTTTGTTTAAATCTAACTACCTCTTCTGCTGTTCTTTTGATAGCATGCTTTATTATTTCCCAATGCTCATTTATGTTATTTTTGCTGTCCTTCTCTAATGGGGAGGTGGGGTTGTCTACGAAGATCTGATTTTTGAACTGTGAACATATAATATTTACATAAGATTTTTAACAATTTATTAAATTTTTATTACCTTTACTATTTTAACTTTGAATAGACCTTGTTTTTAATGATTTAACTGTATAGAATTTAGCCCTTGAGGGAGAGTGATCCTTAAAGGATTACGGGCACAACATGGCCTAAATTGTGCAGATGTGCCTAAACTCAAAACTTAATTTCTTTTCTAATGTTGTTAGTTGCGTTTGGAGTGCCATTCTATAAGTTTCTGCAACAAGTGGGTACTTTGTGAGTTTTTGACTATCATATTGCTGTGCTCTCTTTCTTTGGTAATTGTGTATGGTACTTATTCTTTGTCTAAGTTTAGCTTTTACAAGTAGATGGTCTGAGTCAGCATTTGCTCCTTTGAAACTTATTACATCTAGTATATCTGATCCATGTCTCTTATCTATGAGTATATGATCTATTTGATTCTGGGTGTTGCCATCAGGTGAGATCTAGGTAACCTTATGAATATTCTTATGTTGGAATTTTGTGCTGCTGATAGACATTCCTTTTCCTGATGCAAAATCCACTAATCTTATGCCATTATTGTTGGTCTCTTCATGTAAGCTTTCTTTGCCAATTGTTGGTCTGAATGCTGGTTCCTTTCCAATTTTTGCATTGAAATCTCCTAGGACTATTTTGATGTCATGCTTTGGTGCTTCATCATAAATTCTTTCCAGTCTATCATAGAAGGCTTCTTTTTTGCTATCATCTGCATCTTCAGTAGGGGCATGAACATTGATAAATGATATGTTGAAGTATTTTCCTTTCAAACGTAGTGAGCAGAGTCTATCACAGTGATTCCCAAAGTGGTCTATATAGACCCCCAGGGGTCTACAAAGACTTCCAAGGGGTCTACGAAAGGGAAAACATAAATTGGGGGTCTATGAGATGTCCACGGGGGTCTACGATAATGTATTTCTTTTAAACAGGTCGTGACTTTAATTTAACATCAATTTAATGTAATTCTTTTATACACTAATTTATGATATGTTGATTTGTACCCGAGTTAATCCTTTAAACATTTATCCTGCTATTCAAACGAAAAATTGTTATATTTAATTTCAATATCACTGCTTGGTATGTCAATCTGAGCATTAAAAATAAAAATAAACTTTATAGAATCCTAAATGCTGCTGGCAAAATCATTGGCAAAAACAAACCCTATTTGGGAAGTTGTTTGAGACAAACATCTATAAAAAAAGCTAACAAGATCCTCGAAGTAAAGAATCACCCTTTGTGTCAGGATTTTGTGATTTTACCATCATAAAAGAGATACAAGACACCGATAGCAAAGACAAACAGACACAAACACTCTTTTGTTCCCCTGGCAATCAAATCATTAAATAAGAACAATCTGATATAAACTTTGTCACATGTAAATTATGAGGGAGTCTGGTGTGAATGTACACTTCGGTTTCTTATAGTTATAATGTTTTTTGTTTGGTGTAATGCACAAATTGTAAGACAAATTTCCATACGGACAATAAAGATTATTATTATTATTATTATATTTAACTAGCTTAATTTTGTTTACATGTAACTAATGTTTAACAAAAAGAATTTAGACTGTACAACATTGATTATTTTAAAATTGGTATTTATTCTTTCCTCGTCATACTAGCGGTTGCTTAATAGCCTTTTTATAACGATATGAAACCAATGACGCAGGAAGATCATTTGAGACAATTCAACCCTAACAAAATAGATTTGATAAACTTTAGAACACTCAAAGATAAAGAATAGACCCACAAAATCTCTTTCGACATCATTTAGAGAAGATGATGGTTTGCGAGAGTTGTACAATATCTCTTTACTTATATCAAAATACGGAAAACACTAAACATTGATTTTACCAACCGTTGTAGTTTTAAAAACAGTTTTACAAAAACCTACATTTGATAATATTAAACGAATTTCTTAAAGCAACAATACAGTTCAAGGTCCCATCTGTGGCATGAGTTATAAAATTAAAAGCTTCTTATGTAATTCTTTGCAAACGACATGTATACGGTTTGGGGTCATCGGCGTCGCAGACTCTGGAAGGGTGTAGCGCTGTGTGTTGCAAACTGCCTAAGGGTGGCCGGCTCCTTATTTTTAAGAGGGTTGACCCACGAAACCTTTCCAATGTTCGGGTATAGCTGCAAGGCAGCACAGTTTGAATTTAGTTTTCCTTCTGCTAGATAGGCTGCAAGTCAAGTCTAATGAGCCCTTCCTGCCCAAAGCTGACTGGTTTAGGTGTTCACTAGGTACTCACCTTTACCCCTTCTCCTGTTAGTGAAAACAGTTCTGCGCAAAAATATTTGAGTCACACGTGAAAGATCAAGAAATACACTAGAAACTGCTCTTTGCGAAAACGCTGACAATGATACATATGGCAAATTAATGAATTGATTGAATAATATATCATGTTTGAAAGACTACTTCATAGAACAACAAAAAATCCTACATGAAACATTTGTCCGTAGCAACGGATAATAGATGTGCAAAAAAAAATATTATTTTAATCAGTTTAAATTTAAATTTTATCAATAAAACATAGATCTCTATAACTTCACGTGTAGTTATTTCTTTGTCACTCTTTAACTCACTACAGTTAGAAATTTGCTTTAAAATTTTTTTTGATAAATTTGCAAAAATCCAATACAAGTTAAGTAGGGGGTCTACCGAAAACCAGAAAACATGGCGGGGGGTCTACCAGACAAAAAAGTTTGGGAACCACTGGTCTATCACTTACAGGTTTAAATACAATGACATTACCTACCATTTCCTTTTTAACAGCAAAACCTGTAACTTAGTTGTTAGTGCTTCCACCACTATAAAATATAGTATACTCCTTCGTTCTGAGAATGTCCAAGTCTTTCCACCTGATTTCCTGTAGGGCTACAAGGGGTATCCTATATTTCTTTAACACTTCAGTAAGTTGTGCTAGCGCACCTGCTCTATAAAGGCTTAGCACGTTCCATGTCGCAAAACAAAAATCATGTCCTTTTCCAGGCCTAGGTTGTTTTCCGTTGAGATCTGTCCGGGTTTTCTTGTGTGTATTAGCTTTCGTAACAGTATTTTTTTATTTGACAGAGTTGTTAGCCCTGTGCATAACCTTCTAGGGGGCTGCCCCTTTAAGCTCTCTGGATAGCTGCCTTTATTTTCGGGTAAGGTGCCCTAGCCTTTGTGGATCCCTCCACTTCCTGCAAGGCAGCAGGTTTGATTTTGGTCCACCCCGGGTATTTTATTTCCCCGGTACCCACCATATCTGGAGGGCATTCCCCTATCCGCCACCTGGGGAGGTGCTCGATGGGAGATCAAAAACTCCACACAAGTTTATCCACTATCCAATGCTAATCAAAATGTATTTCTTATTGCCTTATAATATCGAATATGTAGAAAAGAAAAAAAAATACTTTGTTACATAAGTAAAAAAAAACAACAACAAAGTTATACACAATTTAAAATAAATACTATTTACATTGATATTTTACTAAAAATCATTCTAAACTAGTGAGATAAATATCAAAGTAGATCTACAATTGTATTATTTATAAATTCTTAAAGATTTTATTGCTTTAAAAGTTAAAAAAATTGGATTATTTCAATGGGATTTAATTTATGACTACTGGTACTTTGTTTTTGCAGGAGACTCCTGACTCAATTAGAAAGCTTCAAGCCTAGTGCTGATGGTAAAGGGAAGGATGAGACAGCACCTAAAGACTGTGTTTTGTATGAACTTTATTACAGACCAGAACAAACTCAATTTAGTAAAAATGCAAAGGTAAAAAATAATTGTAACTTTCTTTAAAAATATCATTTGTGATCTGATTGAAATTTACTTAGAACCTTGCTAGTAGAGGCTATTTTTTTTTTTTTTTGTTATCAATTATTAACTGTCTTAGTGACTTTTATATTGAATAGTTTTGATACAATTAATATTCACTTTTCTTAGTTGGTTGTTTTTAAAAGTAGAAAAACTAAAGCTAGTCTCATTCTGTGGCTTAGTACATGTTTTTGATTTTAAAAGTTCAGTGGAAACAAAAAAAACAAAAAACTGTTTAGTCTGTGCAATAATAAAGACATAAACTATCTGTTTCCCAATGACATTTTGTTTTTTATTTAAGCTTGCTGCACTGGAAGAGAGACTAGAAAGATTAGAAAATGTTGTAGGCAAACAGTTGGACAAGATGGTATGTTGTTGTTTTTATGGTCAACATTTCAAAGTGTGTATTTAAGAAACAAAATCCATATTATTATTTCATTATGTTTGAAGTTCATAATTTGAATTGAATTTGAATTAAAAGATATTCAAATTTAGATTTCTACTTTGTTTACTAAATAACAAATGTATTTATGTATGCATGTAAGTTTGTTTTTTTTTATGTTTAAACACATTTATATTTTAGAATGTACTGACAGCTGATACAGAAAACAAGTCTTTAATTGTAAGTTAACTGATCACAAATATTGTTTGTGCTTAATTAAAGAAAAAGATGTTCTCTTGTTAGATTTAGTCAATCTTTAAGTTATTTAAAACATAAAGAGAATAGCGTTTTCTTTCTTTATTGTATTAACAAAACCTATCATGGTTTTATTCATTTCTAAAGGGAGCAGTTGCCACGCTGAATTCTAAATTGTCACTGCTAGATGCTTCTAATACAGAGACTGTTGAAGCCAGACTTAATGCTGTCTTACAGAAGATGCAACAAATAGCAGAGAAGAAAGAAAAAGAGCCCCAGGCAGATCCAGACAAGCAGAAAAAGGTTGGCAGACTAGAATTTGATTCTCAGTTGTTATGTGTGTGTTTTTTTGTTGTTGTTTTTTTACAAATATGTACACTTTTATTCCCTTTTTTAATGGTTAATTCTACATGATAATATTGAATTTTTTTTTTTCCAGATTTCAGATTTGTATGAGATAGTTAAAAAATGGGAAACCAATGCTGATATATTACCTCAAGTAGTTGACCGTTTGATATCTCTCAAAGAACTTCATCAACAAGGTTAGTGAATACCATCTCTCTTTTCTTTGTTTGGTCTCCAAGGATAAATTGTAAGGAAGTACATTGTCTATGGCGTTTTGTTCCTTGGGATTTCAGTTTTCCATGTCCATTCCTAATGTTCATGTTATTACAGGCGTAGGTAAAAGTGAATAATTACTAATTCTCACATGAAGCTTTTTTTTTAAACTTAAGTTTCATTGATTAAAATATTTTTGCTTTCAGCTCTTCAGTTTAGTCAAGCTCTTTCCTACCTGGACACAACACAACAGGAATTGAAAGCCAGCATCACAACACACAGTGACATGCAGAAACAGGTTAGTGGGCTGATCTAACTATATTGGCCTGCTACTTCCCTCTTCAGAGGTGAAGTAGAGATTTGTGTCATTGGGATATAATTCATAAGTAAATCAATACTTCATTAAAAAATATTTTGTGATGGAAATTGACAAAAAGTATCACTAAGCTTAGATTTTAAAATGAGAAATAAAGTTTTAAGCTAAAGTATTTTTGAACTTGATCATGTGCTGAATAGTTTATCAGTGTAACTTCTTGTCTTAACACTCAAGTAATTGTCTCCCTTTGTTGTTTCAGCTTCAACAAAGTTTGGTAGAGAACAACAAAGTCATGCAGAAGAATATAGAGAGCATTGAGAAGAGGCTGGAGGCTTTGAAAAAGTCATGAATGTGTTGAGCCAAACATTTCATCTCTGGTTCCTACAATTTTTAGTTCTGAAAATTTTTACAGCAAATCCTAAATGTTCATAGCTGTTCTACACAATATACTTATAATCATTTGTGATATTTATGTCAGTGTATGTTTACGAATGCCTCAAAGCCATAGAAATTTGATGCTTATATGTGCTTTTGTGTGTAACTTTAGTATGCATACAGAATACTATTTTGAATAAAGCATTGGAAAAGACCACACTGACACATAATTATTTTGCTTCCATTGTTGGGGTGCAGTTGTTGTTTTAAACATTCTCTCCCGTATGTAAAGATAACCTTATTATTTTCATCTTGAAGTAGTTTTACAGCTGCAGTATGTTCATAATTTGTAGAATGGAACTGGTGCATTAGATTTAGTAGCTTCATTTTCTAATGTTGTCTGTTTTATAAATAACTTATAATGCTTTGAGTC
This sequence comes from Biomphalaria glabrata, assembly GCF_947242115.1. Taxonomy (NCBI): domain Eukaryota; kingdom Metazoa; phylum Mollusca; class Gastropoda; family Planorbidae; genus Biomphalaria; species Biomphalaria glabrata. The sequence continues at coordinate 76,282,198 of NC_074711.1, forward strand.
AAGTGCAATTCTTTCTCCTGTTGGTAAGGATGTGAATAACTTTAAACTTCAGTAGTTCTTGTATTATGGTTTGGTGCTAAAGCATCTAGTCAGTCTTTTAATTGATACTAGTGCCACTCCTATAATTGAGGTCAACAATGATAAAAAAAAATTATTATTTTTCATTTTCGTGGCAACTGCTTAGTTACAAACAAATGAAATAGTATGAGCTTACGGTTACTTTTTATTTTACTGTCAAATGGTGTATGTATTTGGATTAGAATCACCACACTGTAGTTATGGAAATACCAATTTCTATTCTGGTTTTATATTAAAACTTTGGTCTAAGCACCAAGTTAATTTTTTCTGTTGCTTCATAAAACTTAATTTGTATAGCTATTTCAAATCATTGACAATTTTTTTTAAATATGATTCTAAACTTATAAGATACCTAATTAAAAGGTTTAGAAAAGGAATTAGTAATATTATGTATGTATGTGTATTGATATTGTCTACATTGGAATGATTACTAAAATGTAAGCGCTATGTTGAAGTTGTCTCTTTTAATGTAATTCTTATGAGTTTTTTTAGTAACCAAATGTAGTCCGTAACATCACACAATTTTATCATAACACCCTTTCATTTCCTTAGCTTTAGAATTATGTTCAGTGAAGATTAAATACATTCTGATTTGATTATTAATGAAGTTCCATCTCATTTGTTTTGTGATAATTTTTTTTATTGTACTTGTAGTTTTTTTTTTTTAGATATTTTGTTACTGAATAGCGGACAAAGATTTTGTTTTGTCGAAAAAAAAATTGTAATTAAAAAAAGTGAAGATATTCTTGTCTTTATGCTGTTTGAATGTTCACTCACTGAGAATGTACACACAGTGTAATGCCCTGTGAACGTTTTTGTGATTCTGGTGTATCAGCACTAAATAGATTATTTCTATCAATAAGAAGATAAGGCAGAACAAAGATCAGATGTGAAGCTGGTATTGCAGGTTTATTTTTAATTGCTTTAGTAATTATACATTTTCGTTGCTTTAGCATGCTCTGTGCGCTGTGATCCAATCTCTTTTGTGGACGCCTGGGGGGTGGGGGTATCTGTGAGTTGGATATACATCCTGCCATTAGGCGCTTAGCAAATAACTTAGATTAAGGTGGGGTTCGAACCAAGTTGTTATTACACTTACCTACACATCCCACTAATATGAATGAGTAGTTCTAGATGTAGGTAAATCTTTGGATACGATATCCAAGCCCATGCCAGACCTAAATTGAAGCAGTAATCAATCAACACAATATCCAAGCCCATGCCAGAGCTAAGTGAAGCAGTAATCAATCAACGCAATATCTAAGCCCATGCCAGTCCTAAATTGAAGCAGTAATCAATCAAGACAATATCCAAGCCCATGCCAGTCCTAAATTGAAGCAGTAATCAATCAAGACAATATCCAAGCCCATGCCAGACCTAAATTGAAGCAGTAATCAACACAATAACCAAGCCCATGCCAGACCTAAATTGAAGCAGTAATCAACACAATATCCAAGCCCATGCCAGACCTAAATAGAAGCAGTAATCAATCAACACAATATCCAAGCCCATGCCAGACCTAAATAGAAGCAGTAATCAATCAACACAATAACCAAGCCCATGCCAGACCTAAATTGAAGCAGTAATCAAGACCATATCCAAGCCCATGCCAGAGATAACGGAAGCAGTAATAAATCAATACATAAGGCCTAAAAAAAATAATTAAAAACATATCCCAAACTTGCATTATATTACTATAATAAATAAATCCACGCAATATTACAAATATAAAAAGACAATATAAATCAATTGAATAGCTCCCTAGTAATAATAATAATAATCTTTATTATCCGTAAGGAAATTTGTCTTACAATTTGTGCATTACACCAAACAAAAAACATTATAACTATAAGAAACCAAAATGTACATTCACACCAGACTCACTCATAATTTACATGTGACAAAGTTTATACCAGATTGTTCTTATTTAATGATTTGATTGCCAGTGTCTGTTTGTCTTTGCTATCGGTGTCTTGTATCTCTTTTGTGATGGTAAAATCACAAAATCCTGACACAAAGGGTGATTCTTTATTTCGAGGATCTTGTTAGCTTTTTTATAGATGTTTGTCTCAAACAACTGCCCAAATGGGGTTTGTTTTTTGCCAATGATTTTGCCAGCAGCATTTAGGATTCTATGAAGTGATAGTGTTCAAACAATAATAAAATGACTTAGAATAATTGTTTGAAGTTTTCATCTCGTTTCTTACGTTCTCAATGAGCAACGTGTGAGTACCAGGTTTGGGAGCTGGCTTCAAGATGTTTTTTTTTTAATTTGAGGAGTTATTAAAGTACACAAGTGTGCTCATGTAGATCTATATAGAAGTGATACACAATGGCGTCTTATAGGCACAGTCACATGACCTAAGATCTGCATTTTGCAAATTTGTTGTGTTTTAAAATAGTAACTCTCCATTGTGTTGATAGTTGTATGAACACAGTACTCAGATTGTTCTACGTTACACGCTCTTGTTTCAATATACCCGTGAAACGTTCTTGTCGAATAAAAAGTCATTAACACTCACTGAAGACATTTATTGCTGGGCGTATGGGAGACGATGGATTTTTTATTATTTTTTTTTTTTTTTTAACCAATATGAATGACTACAACAAACTATATGGGACAAAGAAAATAATTTAGACAAAAAAGTGGGAACTTTGTAATGAATGCGCTACTTAGAAAGACCAACAATATATTCACGTAATTTAGAGCTCTGCCTTCAATTATTTTCTACAAACATTTGACTAATTACAGGAGATAGAAACTTTCGTTCATGTAAATTGAAGCGTTCTGAGTTGATTGTCAAAAATGGAATTCGTTGCGTGTGTAAAATGATTGACAGATATTTAAAGTTATGCTCCCCTGGTTTGAGGATTGCACTTAGAGATAATATCATCGTTCAATAGGTTACAAATCGCATAAAAAAAAATTACAACATTCTATGTATCTGTTTATTTTAGAACATTAGTCCTGAGCATGTATCAGTTTGTAGGCCTATTTAGTAACACACACACACGAAGTCAACTTTTAATTAGCTGGAGCTTGCGGTGCATGGATAAATAATTCAATAATTCGCACTACGTCAATCATAAATCTGTTTGTTGAAGAGGCCTCTCTGTAGAGAGTTGTGTTTTATTTTGTTTCGTTTCAAAACGTTTGGAGTCGTTCAGAAATGAGAGTGGTTTACGTGTCTCACGTTGCCAAGTTTGTCTTAGTAGGTCTCTCGTTTGTCATGCTCGTGGTACTAACAGCCAAGACCATCAGCTCCAGATTGAATGGCCAGAAGAAATTAGTAGAGGAAACATCGTCCTGGGTTTTCAAATCACAAGATGGTGGACTAGAGCTACTTCCTGTACAACAAGGTAGAGATGTTTCTGATGAGTAGAACACATTGGCTCGCGTTGATTCCTACTAAATAGTTTTATCTAAAAGTTTATATTTACTTGTGCAACTTATCAATGTGTCTTTTATTCCCGGGATTTCTTCATAAAATGTTAATGAAGAATGGTCACTTATCCTGAAATAATTATTTTTCATTAAAGTTTGAGATGGCGCTGCAAAGGTATGCTATTTCGATTTTAAAACAAGTAAATTAAAAAATAAATTCAAATCAACTCCTACTTTAGGACGCTGATGGTACACCATGCTATAATTAAGATTTTTTTTCTCAAATTCAATAATTAACAAGATTACAAAGAGAGTTTGTGTTACACAAACTCAGAGGCGGCCCCCGTCGAAGTCGGATCCCTGTCGGATCTGCATATTCGCAAATAATATTCAAGAGGTGATTTAATTTTGATGTAAAATGTTTTACACGTTTCGGATGTTCCTTCAGAGTTGAAGATAATTACTTCCTAGTCCAAACCTCCCGCAGGACGACGGGGGATGGGAGCGGGCAGGGTTTGAACCCTGGGCCATTCATAAATCTGAACGACAGTCCAGCGCGCAAACCGCACGACCAGGCAGCCATCCGATGGTCAAAAGTAATAATGTTTCAAAGATTCATTTGCCGTAAATTTAAATTTGAATTTAATAAAAAAAATAGTAGATTAGTTTTAGTATATTAAAACATTACAATATTGATCAAAACGTTTGGAAATGAAAATCTACACTTTTTTTTACACTTTAAGTTTAGAAATTGAAATTCTACATCTTAATCTAGTCTATTTTAGTCTAAACTAGATCTAGAAATTCTAGATCTTAGACTTAGACTTAGACTTAGGTCCTCCCGCGCCGTTCGGCGCATTGGGCGGCAAGCTGTCTCCATAATGATCTGTCACTGGCAATGTCTGAAGCCTCTTCCCATCTGGTGTCCACTGTTCTGAGGTCCTCCATGAAGGTGTGTCGCCAGGTAATACGAGGACGTCCCTGTTTGCGCTTTCCTCGTTTTGGCTTCCATGTTATCGCAACTCTTGGTGTGCGTAATTCATTTTGACGTAGAACATGTCCCGCAAACCTCATGCGACGCTCAGTCACAACCTCACTAAGTGTTCGACTCCCAGTTCGGCAAAGGATTTCCTTGTTTGAGATCCGGTCTGTGTAACTGACTCCCAAAATCCGTCTCAGCCATCTCTGTTGAGCCACATTTAGTCTTTTCTCAATTTTGACAGATGACTTCCACGTCTCACATGCATAAGTAGCAGTTGGAATGACGATTGTGTTGAGAAGGTGTATTTTTGTCTCGAGTCCAATGGCTTGGCTAGTCCAAATAGGCTGCAGCCTTTGGAAAATGCTCCCTGCCTTTTCTATTCGGCACGCTACATCATGGTAAGCATCTCCATCATTTGTTATGATGCTGCCAAGGTACGTGAACTTGTCCAGCTCTTCAAGCTTTGACTCGCCAAGTCTGACGGGGACACCCTTTGCCTTATATCCCACTCGCATAATTTTAGTCTTATCCAAGTTTATGCGGAGGCCAATTTTGGGTGCCTCTCTGTCTAGGCTCTCCGTCATTTCTTGAATGCATTTATTTGTAGCCCCGAGTAGTGCAACATCATCAGCAAAGTCCAAGTCCGTCAATCGGAGTTGTTCATGCCATGGAATACCAAAGGCAGTCTGGTTCATTGCTCTCCTCATTATGTAGTCGATGGCTAGGAGGAAAAGGAAGGGAGATAAGATGCACCCCTGTCTCACACCTGTCTCGATTGTAAAAAACTCTGTTGTTCCCTCTTCTGTTTTAATGCAGCAACTAGACTGACTGTAAAGGTGTCGTAGGATCTGGACGAATTTTTCTGGTATACCGTATTCTCTAACTATTTTCCATAGTGATTCTCGGTGGACACTATCAAACGCTTTTTTGAAGTCCACGAAACTGATCGTTAGCCGTTGTTGGTACTCAAAACTTTGTTCTATGATATTTCGTAAAACGAAAATCTGCTCTGTACATGATCTGCCTCTTCGGAAACCTGCTTGTTCTTCTCTGAGCCTTTCATCTACAGACTGTTGAAGCCGTCTCAACAAAACAGTGCTGAAAACTTTGCCTGGGACAGAGAGGAGAGTAATGCCCCTCCAGTTGTTACAGTCTGCCAAGTTGCCCTTTTTTGGAAGCTTTACAATCACTCCCTTTTGCCAGTCCTCTGGGACTTTTGAAGTTCGCCAACAGAGATTTAAGAGATCAGTCATTCTGTTAACAATGCACTGTCCCCCATATTTTAGCATTTCTGCTGATATCATGTCTAGTCCTGGTGCTTTGTTATTCTTTAGCACTGCAATGGCCATGGTAACCTCCTCAGCAGTTATTGGGTCTGTCTTGACCTTGAGATCATTGTCTGGAGAGGGGTCCTTGAATATGTAAGTTATGTCTGGCGACAGTTGGTTAAGGGTCTCTTTAAAGTGCTCTACCCATCTTGCATCCTGTTCTTCTTTCGTTAACAAAGTTTTGCCTTGCTTGTCTTTTATTGGTGCCCCATGTCCACTCTTTGCTCCAGTGAGATCTCGGACAATACGATGGAGGGTTTTTGTGTCATTTCTGCTTGCAGCTGCTTGTGCCTCTTGTCCCTTCTGCTCAATCCAGTCCCGTTTATCTTGCCGACAGCTTCTCTTTACTTTCAGATCTGCTTCCCTATAGGCTTCTTCCGCTAGGCTGCGATCCTGTGTTTCATTTTTCTGATCTCGTCTACGTTTGGCCTCTTTCCTCTCATCTATCAATTTCCATGTTCTGTCTTGTATCCACCGTTCCTTGTATGAACCTCGCCTCCTTCCGATAACTTCTTCTGCGCACCCAACAGTGGTATCTTTGAAGTTGGCCCACTCTTCTTCAAGGGTCAATATATCTGCAAGAGCCTCAAAGCGGTTCGTTAGTTTCAATTGGAACTGTGCTGCAGTATTGCCGTCTTTAAGCTTCTCTACATTAAATGGGCGGGGTCGTGTGGCTCGTTTTGGTTGGCGTTTCAATCGGAGCTTACATTTGCCACTGACAAGGTAGTGGTCTGAGCCGATATCAGCTCCTCTGCGGGTCCGCACGTCTAACAGAGATGACCTCCATCATTTTAATTAGAATATAAATCCAGATCTAGATATACTGTAATAAAAATCTAGATCTAGTTTAAAAAATCTAGATTAGATCTAAATCAAGATATCATTCCTTTTTTAAACGCGAGTCACATAACGAGGCTTAATAAACATTACTATGCCGAGTTCTTTTTTCATTTCGTTTGAAGAATTTATTCCATATAACGTCAGAGGGAAAAAAAAAACACTACGTCACACGGCCTAGGTAGACTAAAAATCGCCTTCATCTATAAGAGCCATTTATCGAGTGTTCATAGACTTTGGTGCACCGAGTGCGTTCTTTAAGCATTTCATTTAAAGAATTCATTCCATATGACGTCAAAGGAAAAAAAACACTACGTCACACGGCCTAGCTAGAATAAAAATCGCCTTCATCATTACGAGCCTTTTATCGAGTGTTCATAGACATTGGTGCACCGAGTGCGTTCTTTTAGCATTTCATTTAAAGAATTCATTCCATGTGACGTCAAAGGAAAAAAAAACACTACGTCACACGGCTTAGCTAGACTAAAATATGTTTTCATTAATACAAGCAATTTTTTCGAGGCTTAATAGACATTGGTGCACCGAGTGCGTTCTTTTAACATTACATTTAAAGAGTCCATTCATATGACGTCAAAGAAAAAAAATTCCATTACCTCACAATAGGCTAGTTCCGGTACCATAAAAAAATGTCTTTATTTACACGAGATATTTAACGAGGGTTCATAGACATTTATGCACTGAGTTCTAATAGAATTTATTTAAAAAGGATCAAAGCCGCATTGTTTTTGCGTTTTGTCTGTCAGTCGGTCTGTCCGTCATCTTGATATAAAAAAAAACAACTAAAAGTTATTAAAAAATTGATTAACCTTTATTTTAAGTTTCAAAACATCGCAATAATTTTTAGGTATGAACACAATTGAAAAGTTTATATAATAGATTGTTCCGGATGTTTGTATAAATAGTAAAAGAAAAAGAGAATTTCAGATAAATGTAATACTGTTAATTAAATTTTTTGGATGGTCTCGTATAAAAATTAGATGTACTACAGCCACGTGGAGAGATTTTCATACCTTACTTTGGTGTTAGAGTAGTGAGTTAAAATATTGTTCATAAAAATCCGTAAAAACATTATTTCGTAAATGAGAAGATTATTTGTTTATTAATTAGAAGAGGGAGTTCAAACAATTATTTGGCGTTAGTAGATTTTTAAATAAATTCGGAAATTTCTGGCGACGATTTGTAAGAAACAAAATCCGGAACTTTCTTTATCGATTACAAAACTTCTATGTTATGTTTTACAAGAAAATTAAATGTCTAAAAAGTAATTTTCAGTAATCAATTCTAGTAAATTACTTTTTTTTAAAAGCCTTATGCGATTTCAAACAATCATTAGGCATAATTCATGTTTTATAAAACAATATCCGGAACATTTTTACACTTAATGAAATATAAGTCAGTATAGAGATTTTGATTTAGCATTAATATGCTATTTACATAAAAAACGGAACAACATATTATTGATAATGTGTTTTTGCAACGTTTAAGCATGGAAATTGAATGTAATATAAGTTAGAAGAGCAAACAAACATTTGTTGGCGTTGATTAGTTTTGCACAAAAAAATCCGGAACAATCAATTTTAGATACTTAAAACTATTGAGATGTTATGGGAGGAACATTAAAGGGTAAATCAGATTTTCAATAGCTTTTAGAGTTCTAGTTTTTTAAATCTAATCGTGACGGACAGACCGACCAACAGACAAAACGCACAAAAATAAGCTTCTTTTATTCGGATGGGGGCACTAAACAAAAAATAAATAAAATCTGATTTTTAAAAAAAGTTTAAGGAATTGGTTTAGCATGTGATCATATTGCGACGTTACGCTACTGCACGAAAATCGCTGCATAAAAAGTCCATTTAAAAAATGTGCGTGATATTTACATACAAAGTGCATTATTAGCCTTTATAAACAAACAGAAATGTTTTCTTTTAATTTTAGCAGCTAGTTGACCAGAAAAAACGTCTTTAACTATTATTTATATTTGTTGTAAACATTTCCTGTACATTTTTAAAATATATTTGACTTAGTGATACTGAAAATACACAAAAATTGTCTACCTTTGTTAGCATATTGTAACATTGCCTCCCTTACATTTACGTAATTGTTTTAGAATTGGTGTATTTTTATGAAAAAATCGCTTGCATAATTAATTTTATAAATTAAACGGTTTGCTTTTAGAAAACCAAAAGTAGCCGTTGCACCTAAACTTTTCAAGCCGGATTTAATGATGAAATAATATTTTTCATATCTCTTCTAGTTTTCGAGATCTGAGTGTGACAGACGGACAGACGGACAGACGGACATTTTGCACAAACCTAATCGCGGCTTTTTCCCCTTACGGGGGCCGCTAATAAAATGATTTTTGTGGAATTTTAATAAAATGTGTCTCGCATTTTCTATTTCCCTTTTCATATGATCGGAACATAAGGAAAAGTAACAAATAAATAAAATTAGCCAGTACGGGGATCAAACCCACGACGTTTACGTTATTAGCATGATGATATAATTCTAATTAACTACCGCACACGCGTAGGCCCCTATACCCCACACTAATTGCAAAATAACTAAAAAACAAAATCGTACAACCCTCACCCTTATATACCCCGCATGTGCAAAGTGTGACTTGCAGTAAACTACAGGTACATAAAGTTGTTGCTCATCGGATGTCTGTCCCTCGAGTCACTTCGTGTTCTAATTGTTGTTCCAACAAGCGATACACAGCGAACTATAACGGGGGTATATAGATTTACCGAACAGCGAACTATAACGGGGGTATATAGACTTACCGAACAGCGAACTATAACGGGGGTATATAGACTTACCGAACAGCGAACTATAACGGGGGTATATAGACTTACCGAACAGCGAACTATAACGGGGGTATATAGACTTACCGAACAGAGAACTATAACAGGGGTATATAGACTTACCGAACAGCGAACTATAACGGGGGTATATAGACTTACCGAACAGCGAACTATAACGGGGGTATATAGACTTACCGAACAGTGAACTATAACGGGGGTATATAGACTTACCGATAGGTTCTTAGTTTTCGTTATGCTATGTTTAAGACTTAATAATTTTGTAAACCCCGCATAGCTGCCATTCGTATGTAAAAACTTTTATAACCCGCGGATTACATGCGCGAAAATATGGTATCCGGTTACAATTCGTAATGCAATGTTTCAGTTCGAAATAGATTAAATGATTAATTTTTTTCGTTTACACTTGTGGTTTTGAGTTTTTGACTAGAAAGTGTGAGTTGATTGTAGGAATATAAAAACTAAATCCACGTGACTTTTGTTGTGGGCCTTCACATTGCTTCAAAGAATTCAAAAAGTTTTGGTCATCATCATTTGATCCTTGTTAAAAAGTCTTAAGGTTTGCCATAGTTAATTCCAATGCTCTGAAAGATTGTGATTAGATATAAGGCTAAATGTAGTAGCACTTTACTTTGTAGCTGAAACAAAGTGATGTCCCAGACCAAACTTACAAGGAGGAACATCTTACAACAGGATCGTTTTGTTTTACATTATTGATACTAGAGGTATAGTTTAAAAAACAAATGTGAGATGCCTTGTCTACATATTTGTGTAACTATTTGTTGGCTTTCAGTGAAATACGAGGACCTAAATGTATTAGCGTATCGCTCATTTGACGAGAGCAAGTCACCGTTTATACTTCCACCTGACAAGGACATGACTGGAACCGTGTAAGTATTTAAAAAAAAAAATTTTGTTAACACTTAAGTTTCTACTCATGCTTCTAAATATTTTATTTACGCGCCTTCTTTAAACTCATTGCAAAAAAAAAAAACAAAAAAAAAAAACAGCGTGAAGAAAGTGTGGCTTCTACCATTGTTTTTTTTAAGAGTGTTTTATTCTTAACTTTTAGATTTGTACCAATTCTAAAAGTTCCTAACAAAATGTAAGACAATGCCTCCATCAACTCTGTAACTAACTTCAACTTTTAAGTTGTTCGTTTCTCCACATCCTTGGTAGGAAAGATTAAAAAAAAACAGTTTTTATTCATTTTATTTCTAGTGCTGCATGAGAACTATCTTCGCCTACTGTCTTCATTCCGAGTCCACAACATGATAGGCCTATGCAATTAAATTACACCACATATATAACGTCAACCTAAAAAGTGTATTCTATACTACGCTATAGCAGATGCCAGGACATAGTGATTATTATTATGAATGTAACATTTTGAAATGAGGATGATTGTGTCGAAGCGTTAAACCTTTATTCCCAATATCATGAGTTTGAATTTGAATATAGCCACATTTTGTTTTTACAAGGAACTAGACGGCCTTTAGAAATTGCTTGAAATTCCTAAATTTTACATTTAACAAAAACGCATAACGTAATTAGAAGCAGCCAGGAAACCCAATGACTTCGCTGTGTTTATAACTCTAATTAACATGCACGACTAGACTGACATTGAACAATTTTCTTTTTACTTTTCTGTTTTACTAAAAGTACGAATTTACCCCCCCCCCTTTTTTTTTCAGTTACACCAAACACAAGCCTGCAGGAAGCACAAGGTACATTAGTATTGGTTACTTTGACCCCAACAAGGAGCTGAGCTTCTTACAGAAAACTTATTTTGACGAGGTAATAATTTCATTGCTTTTTGTTTCGTAATTATTAACACAGTACATTGCATAAATAGATCTAAATGCAGACTTCTATCTAGTCAGTTGAAATATATTTTTTCTGTTGCGTTTAAAACATTCAAACTCTTCTGTGATGAAATGATAACCACTCTTGAAATCCTTTTATCAACAGTGTAGTCGGACTTCGTACTTATTCTATCCTCATCATATTTCTCCTATACGCATGCCAAGATTCATTACTTAAACAGCTTGTATCAGTTTCAATTCCTACCATTGTATACTTTCTTTTCTTATTTTTTAAAAATATCTCAGATATTAGTGACAATAAGATGATGCCATTATATAGATCTAGTCAGTGTATCAGGTGGAACAGATGAAGACATTAAACGTCGTATAAATCTTGGGCGTCAGACATTTACACAGCTAAAACCAACCTGGAAATCTCCTATATCTATAAAAAGACTTAAATAAGAATCTTTAACTTTAATGTCAAGGCAGTCCTACTGTATATTTCTGAAACATGGGGAACAAGTGAAGAAACAACAACAAAAAAGTACAAACCTTCATCAACAGATGTCAGAGAAATATCTTTAAAAATACACAGGTATGACAAAACAGAAAACATCAAACTGTGGGAGATGGATGGACAGGGATATATACAGGTGCAGAACTTAGAGAGAAAGTGGAGATAGATTGGTCACACCCTTAGAGAACAGGAAAGAGCCATTAAAAAACTAGCAAGAGACCTCGGAGAGTGGCGTGCTTTTACTGTGGCCCTATGTTCCAGGAGGAATGACAAAGAAAGATGATGATGATTATATGCATTGCCCAACAAAGAAGCAGCAACTGAAAGCGTTTTAGCTGCACAGGCATTTCACTTCATTTTTATGTAGAGACGACAGAATTATAGGACTCACGTTTCTAACATATTATGATCAAAGTTTCAAAACTTTTTTTGTACGATGGGGTTTATAAATTGTATGATTATTTTTGGCTATATAGTTTGTACACGATGTTTTCAATAATTTAGTAAAATTGAAATAAATTTGCTTTCCTCTTCAGTGTGAGTACAACAAATGTAAAATGACAAGCGATGTAGAGTCAGCTGATGCTGTTATATTCCTGGTAGCAAGGCTAACTAGAGTTGGAATCCCTACATTTCGCAGAAAGCCTGGACAGATGTAAATATACTAGATACTACACTTCACCCCTGTGTATTTTCAGCTTAGTGTCTGTAGCCAATGACATTTTCTAGTTCTACAGCGTCAATAGTCAATTGTAATGAGTTGTCTTATCATTTCTTTGTATTCTATCAGTTGGATAATGAAAACCGACGAGGCCCCTTCAAGGTTTACCTGGTTTGAAAGTTTAAACAGAACTGGACTCAAAGAACACTTTAACTGGACACTGACTCACAAACTGGACAGCGACATTCCTTTTGTGTACGGCAGACTTATACGACAAAACCTTACGGAACCAAAAGACTATGGTATGTAATCGTGTTATGTCCGTGAAATGTTGTTTTTAATTGAATTTAAATTTAATTGACTATTTGAAACAGCGAATTTCCAATAAGGAAAAATAAAGAAGTCTTCACCTTCCTCTTAGTCTGTTGAATCATTGGGGCACCACACATGATATATCGACCTTCTTACTCCATTTCTCTATTTTTTTTGCCTTGGATAGAATCTCTTAAAAATGACATGCCCGTCTAATCTTTTACCTTGTGATATGGCCATAAAATTTTAGTTTGCATTTTTTTTACAGTGGGGCCCAATAGTCATTGTGACCTGTTTATAATCTCTCATACCGAGGATCCTTCTATAGTATCTCGATTCTATTGATAGGATACTTCAATTTTTTTTTCCGCAGTTAGCATCCAAGATTCACAATGGACCTTATTCACCAATCGTAAACAAAAACATTTAGCCACGTGATTCTCTATCTCTTCTATATAAATTACATAATACACACAGGCTATCACGTGAAAGTTTTTTTTTAAAAGCTGTTTTATCAATATTATCACGTGGCTAAATTTTGTTTGTTTACGATTGGTGAATGAGGTCCATTATCTAAGAATGCCACGCCATGACCAAATAGCGCATCAGTCTGATTTTAGTGTCGAGGAAAACGCTTTCCAGATTGTTTTTCTCTTTGCATGTACTGCTGTGGACTTCGAGCCAGTATGTCAAGTTTGGTTCCTTAATCTGAAACGATACCAGTAGTTAGGTTTGGTTCCTTTATCTGAAACGATACCAGTAGTTAGGTTTGGTTCCTTTATCTGAAACGATACCAGTAGTTAGGTTTGGTTTCTTAATATGAAACGATACCAGTAGTTAGGTTTGGTTCCTTTATCTGAAACGATACCAGTAGTTAGGTTTGGTTTCTTAATATGAAACGATAGCTTCAAGGTGACACTTGTCAACATTTCGCCTCCGATACTGATATCCAGTTTAAAGCCCTGTTGGCTGGCTATTGGTCATAGTGTGTGTGTTTCCGGCATTAATTTGCATACCTTACCTGTGGAAGTCTTGTCTATGTGCATTTCAAGTCAGCAGCCTAAGTCCTAGTGTTATAGAGATTCACTGTACTTTTAACACCTGTTACAGTATAATTAAGACTAACAATAGGTGTACAAATTAGACATAATTAGTTTTAGAAGCTAAAAAAAAACAACAAAGAGTTACTCTAGTGACAATTTATTAAGCGATATTTATAATAAGTTTAATTAATTGACCAAACTGGAAGTCCTATTTGTGCATCAGTTGGTTATCAATAACAGTAAATAAGTAAAGTTGATAAAAGATCTGATAATTTATTTGAAATTCGGAATGTACTTTCTTTTTAAATTCACAATTCAGACAAAATTTACCAAGGCAAGAATCGAACTGCAGCATGGTTCGTGAGTCATTGTAAAGTTAGATCTGATAGAATGATATATGTAGAGAGAATGCAGAGCAGGTAATATTGCATCTTTATTGTACATACGTTTTCCATAGTTTTTATCTGTTATTTGTAAAAGATTCACTTAAAAAAAAAGACTATAGGCTAATATATTTCTCCTGTCAATAATATGTGGGTAAATTATAACAATCTTCCAAGCGCTTGACCTTAACATCCTCTCCTCAAGATAGTCAAGTTGTCTGAAATTCTTTTAATCCTAAGTGACGCCGAGATGCCTTTCGTGATTCCAAGCCACTTCACTGTGACAAAGTGTATCATTTAAGTTACGCTTTTCTCTCTGAGAGCTGACAACAAAGAGGCTTGGGAAAAAAAAAACGTACTTTAAAAAAACAACAACTCATTTTCGATGGCCTAGTTGTGTTGTATGCGCTCTGGACTGTCGTTCGATGGTCTTTGATTCATATACTGCCCGCTGCCACCCCCCTCCCCCGCTATTCTGTGGGAAGATGGGCTAGGATGTAATTATCTTCAATTCTGAGGAAACATCCGTAACATAAAAAAAGTATCATCTTTCATTTTTTAACTAATCATATAGGTTACTAAGGTTAGACCTAGAAATGAACTAACTTATTGGTTCTAGTCATTTCAACGTCATTCTCCATCGCAAAGACGGATATGGGTGGGAGATAATAAGGGCAAGACACAGAGAGAAGATGAAGAGAGACAAAAGTGGTGAGAGAAAGAGAGAGAGAAAGAGATTGTCCGGGGGGGGGGGTAGAAAGAGGGAGCTAAAAAAATATCCGTTTCTTCCTCAGAACCGATGTAGATATATTTGGTCTATGTGGACCATACACATGTGGGATGGCCGAGAAGGTACCCGGTGTCCAAACTATGAGAAAACAAGCTGACCAACTGCAGTGCTTCCCTTTATTATCTCAATCTTATAAGTAAGTTGTTAATACGTTCAGAAACTGAGGAAAACCCCATAACCCTAATTAAAATAAATGACTTGAAAACACACATTTAGGCCCATGCGTTGAAATCGATAATGGGATTATTTAAAAAATGATAGCCTTCATTTTTATAGGTATGTATTTAATATTTTACATCAGTATGTTATTGTTACAAACTAACTTTATCATAACACAGTCCCAGTAAATCCACCAAAGGGTCAAGGTGAAGATCGAGAAAAGGAGTGTTAGAGTTACACGTGCAGAAAAAGGTTTGATTTATTTTTGTACAGCATGGGGATTAGAAAGCAGCCAACGTCAAACGTAGAAGTTACTGACGGAGCTCAAGTCAAAGTGGAACGCGCAAAACTTGCTTTTTTTTTTTCTCTCTCTCTCTCTCAACTTTCTTCCAACAAGAAATGTCTCTGAAAGAGAAGTCCATGATGCTGTCTCTATTGAACATGTCTCCTAATCTAGATGTTTACCTTTAGAGATGCCTCCCACAGAAAATGTCTCTTTCAGATGTCCATTACAGGAAATGTTTTCACAGATTTCATTCACAGATGTTTCTACAAGCTCTTGCAGAAGACATGTTGAGAATGTTG
The DNA here is from genome assembly GCF_947242115.1 of Biomphalaria glabrata. Lineage (NCBI taxonomy): Eukaryota > Metazoa > Mollusca > Gastropoda > Planorbidae > Biomphalaria > Biomphalaria glabrata. The sequence goes on from NC_074711.1 coordinate 76,297,912, forward strand.
ATTTCCAGATACACAATTAAAAAATGTGTGTACGTCGCGGCATACGATACTGCAAATCATTTTACAAATTTTATCCTTTTTACATCTTCTGATGTGCGAGGCAAATTAAAACAACAGCACAGTCGTGGCTTAGGAGAGATCTTTGTCTATTAACTTAGGACAAAAAAAAAAAAGGGGAGGGGTAGATGCAGTAGCGTAAAAGCCATGGTGCAAAAGGATTCACTGAACTCTGTTCCGTGACCATAAGGGGCCCACAGGGGTCTTCAAAGAAAAAAACAACTTCAAAATATACTTGTTTTAGTAATCAAAGGCTGTTACTGAATTTAATATAATAACACAATTACTCGTAAAAGATAATACCTCCATTCAAATGCCTTTTTGTAGATGCACTGTTACATGATAAGTCAATTTGAGTTGTATTGCACTCTACCAACGGGAGGTGACCCACCGCCATATTCTTGAACCCGGTCCTTCGGGTACCTTGCTACTCTACTAGGTCGATTCTTTATCCTAATAACAAAACTAGGTAACCTATTAGACAACAACATAGACGAGGAAACCTGTTTGCAATGATTCCTTCTACAGGTTCTATTTGGCCTTTGAGAACTCTCTGTGTCAGGAGTACATCAGTGAAAAATTCTTCAAGATGTTTAACAACGTCGATGTTGTGCCGGTTGTCCGAGGAGGTAAATCTAATCTAATTAGAATAAATAGATAAATACTATGGTTTCCATACACATCAGATTATCACCAGAACAGGTCTAACTTTAGCCGCTACTGTATCGATAAAAAATGAGCTCCATAAATTAGACATTATGTGGGACCTATAGTTGCTATGGTTTATTCACCTGGAGTTTCATTCGGCTCTTTTTTTTTGTGTACATTCATTTAAAAAGCTCCCTTTAAATTTCAACAAAACTATTTTAATGAATTGTCCATCATCAAAAACAAATGCCATAATGAATCAAGTTTTTTTCTAACAAGAACACCCCCCCCCCCCCCAGCTAACCATGAATACTTAAATACTTAAAAAATACAAAAATGTTTATCTTATCTAATATATTACAGACGTTACTTTAAAAAAAAAATGATAATTACGTCCTACGCATTTCATGTGTCAATCTGTCATGCATGTTAATTAATGACTCTGCTAGCGTATTTGAACTATTGGCTCAAACCTTCTCAAGCCGACATGCTGACCAATCGGCTAATGAGGTGCCTATGAAAATAGAAGATTGTATATATATGGTACAGCTATATTTTGTTTGTTACAAAGCTGCGATCTATAAAGGGGACTAATTCAGCTTATACCATCATTTCAGTCAAGTAAAATTTCTTTCCCTTGTTCAAGATACCAAACAAAATAATTAGTTACCAATAGTTAATTAACTAATTAGTTATTTTTAAAAATTGATTCTTGTGTTGTCAGGTAACAAAAATAATAGTGCAAAATTTCAGCTTGATCTGAGATTGGGTGTCGGAGAAATAACGCGTACAAACTTTTTACCAGTCAGACAGACAGAGTGAGTTGATATAAACTTAAAAAAAAAACAGTTATTTATATGCAAAATAGATACAATACTACACACAACAAGTAATGTCTTGTGGCCGAGTTTGTGTTTGAAAACCTTGGTCAGGCTCATTTACATGAGGGCTAGAGAAAAAAAGGGAGAAGAGGCTGGCCGATTTGTTTTTGTATTGAGGATGTCGTTCATATCACGAAAGAAGTTTTTACCTAAACGTAGAAAGTTCTGTTTTAAATTTTCTTTGAAATAAAATCTAACCCTAATAAAATAAGGACATGCTTACTATAGACCTTAATGTCTCTCAGGCAATATATGCTCTTGCTATCATTAGGACTAAAGGGATGCTACTATTTTATCATAGCAATTTTTTTGTGCCTTGTTTTATATATGCCTGCATCTTACACATATATTCCAAGCATTAATGTGGCTTTTATCCAGGCGCTGACTACAAGAGATACTTCCCTTCAGACATGTACGTGGACGCAGCTGATTTCTCTACCCCTGAAGCTTTAGCGGATTATCTTGACGATCTGGGTAACGACAAAGAGAGATACATCTCTTATCTTAAAAACAAAGACAGGTGACCTTATCTACTATCTGAAACATTCCTTATCTACTATATGAAACACTCCTTATCTATTATCTGAAACATTCCTTATCTACTTTGGGAAACATTCCTTATCTACTATCTGAAACATTCCTTATCTACTATCTGAAACACTCTGTTACATAGCTTGGAATGTAGTAATAGATTATACTTACTGAATAGTTTCTCAATTTATTGTCGTGCCGTTTCCGTTCTTAACCTTTGTACTGAAAGTGTTGAACAATTCTCTTTTCCTAAAGCTAAAAAAATACGTCATTTTAGTTTATATCATCCGACAGGTTAATTAAATACCGGTATGTATATACCGGAATCTAAAATTCATTGTAAAAACAAACAACTGGTTACGCATTGAGCCTTGTTTTTCCTTTTTAATGGAATCTCAGAGGGTAGCTTCTAAATGGGCGAAGTGAAAACCATGGTAGCAGTAGCACACATGGCCACAGCTCCCAACGAAGCAAATAATGGTTCAAAGCATTAGTTTGAGAGAAATGTTATAACCTTGCCGTTGTTTAAGAGAAATCTTATAACCTTGTTATTTGTTTGAGAGAAATGTTATAACCTAGTTATTTTTTTGTTTTTTTTTTAGAGAAATTGTATAGCCTTGTCGTGCATCTATTTGGCCTACGTCATTACTATTGCTTAATAATGTGGCGAAGCTTAAAAATATAAAACTAGATCTATATTTCAGCAATTTTACCTACGAATTTTACTAATAGAACATTAAACTGTTTATTTCAGGTATAGGTCAGTGCTAGAGTTCCCCGACTGGCAATGTCGCCTCTGTGAGAAGTTACACACAGACCATTCGATACACACCTACAGCAATGTCTATGAGTGGTGGGTGAAAGACTCTTGTCACGATCCTGTGGATTCTCAACAAATGTTTTGGTGACAGTCTAGATCTAGATCTATGCGTTCGTTATCCAACAACATCGATTTAAACTGATGACCATTTTGTTTTCAATGATTGCACTATACACGTGTAAGGGTTTAAAAGGAGATTCCATGTACAATTACAGAATGAATAGTAGGCCTAGATCTAATTGTTATTTTTATTAATTTTATATTTAAAATGTCTGTATTCCATTCCTATTTCAATACTTTGTGTTTTTCTTAATTGGCATTAGATATGATAAAATAAACCTTTTTGTGATATTAAAATATGTTCTTAAAATATTTTTTTAAAACCATTAATCACTGTATTATGATAGAGTTCCTGCAAAAATTTAAATAAAAAAACAATTTTAAAATATTTTTTTAAATACAATTCTACAAAGTAAAAAAAGATCATAATATATTTTCAATAACATAGGCTAGTGTCAAAAAGGTGTAGGCCAACAGTTCGATCCTGGCAGTAGGCCTACGATTTCGAGCTTTGTATGAAAAATGTTAATGCTTGCCAGAAATAAAAGAGTGTTCAACATCATTCAATGTATTCATTTTTCTCGATAATAATTATTTTTGCACGATATTCATTAACATGAAAGAAGTTTCAAAAACAAGATTACAAAGAGAGTTTGTATTATCACGCAAACTCAGAGGCGGTCCCCAACGGATTGCTTTGATTGTCTAACGTAATAGGCCTACAATTTCAAAGAATCATTGGGTGTTGTTTGTCAAAACCAACTGAACAACCTATTATTAATAATGAGATTCTTTACTTATATTATTTAATTTTTTTTTCAAAAAGAGAAATCACCTCATAATATTTTTTCTTGTCATTTCGATCTAAATATGACACCGACGACAAAAATCTAGTAGCGGTTTTTAAGCTTACGGAAACGTTAAAAAAACAATGATTATTTGAGACTTTTGGGGGAGTAACATAGCCCACTGTGTTCAGGGCAAGCATGTCTCTGCACTAACTTTTTAAAAATTTTGAACCTTAAAAAATGAATATCCTCGGGGCTAGTTTAAAATGATAGGCCTACATTTGCTGTTATTTGGGAATATGTTTTCAAATTCTTTTCAACAGTGAGTTTAGATTTTGTTGTCGTTATGTTCGTTTTAAACTTTAAATCAAACGAACGAATCCTCTAGATCTAAGTTATTAATATTTTCTGTTCTTTTTTAATGTTGTTTTCAGTTTAGTGATTAGCTTGTAAATCTAATCTAGATTATATCTAGATCTAGACTCACAGACGCACGGCCAGGCAAACCACACAAAAACTAATAGCGGCTTCGGTTGCCGCTGAAAATGTTTTTGTAAACGAAATGTATGCGTAAGGATATTTGACAGGTGAAAGAATAAGACACGAAAGAAGAATTATATTGTAATGTGCCTAATTGTTAGACAGAAATAATTGCTAATGAGTTAATGAGACAGTGTGACCAATATTAATATATTAGATAACAAACTAGCCTGTATAGTGCACATTTAATAGAATGCAGGATTTCGCACTTAGCCGGTAACACATATGTTTACAGTTTATTTATAAGACAAACACAACCTCTTCTTCTTTATCATATTTTGTATGACATAGAATTGTAGAATTATCTGAATCCATTTTAATTAGTTTACAAAAAATTAAGGAAATTAAATGATCAGTTCCAAAGGGCACACATTTCATGTCAAGATATATTGCTGTTATTTTAGTCTAAGGAAAAACAAAAACTTGCACTGGAGCTGTAGTCTCTGGAAACGCTCTAGATCACAATTGATGTCTCATTGGTCCAGAGATGACGTAATGCAATATTAGCTTAATGTTATGTACGTTTACTAACACTAAAACACTTGGACACAAAGATACAGGCACGTTGTTTGTTGCATATGCTAGGACAAATACGTACAAGTCTTTATTTTTCCACAGAGTCGTTTGAGCATGGTAAGGCTTCCCTGAATCAGGAAGACATTGAGCATAGCAGAGTTTAAGTCATTAATTACACACACGACCAGATTGACAGGTGGATACGCGCAGGAAGTAATTATCTTCTGACTGATCGTCTGTAATTTATTAAATAAGAGAAATGAAAACATTTTTATTGCGCTTCTTTTAAATATCAACAATGTAGGTTTCAGTATCAAGATGTGTTTTGTATTTTTTTTTAAATTGATTCATACTAAAGTCTTACCAACTCGATGAAATTGTAGGGCCTACGTAATGAGTAGTGAAACATGATGACAATGAAATACGATGGCTATTTGAGAGCAAAGAGCAGGTTTCATGAGACCACGATCAATGATATCACACCAGTGATCCTAATTAAACATGTAAACAAACATTATAGAATGTGCTAACACTTTTCGCTTTCTCATTTTATTGATAGGCTTTTTTTTCTTTTTGTCATTTGTTTATACATTTACCATTAAAGACAGCTCCATTCTTTGCTTAGAACTAAAATTTACTTTAAAAAAAAATTAAAGTCCTCCACATAGAGAATCGTGTTTCTGGACATAGAATTAACAAATAAATAAAGAATACACAAAACTAAATATGTAGAACATGACTGTTAACATACAGTTTTGATAAGTCAGTATTATCTTTTGTATATGGAAAACTTTGAACGACAATAGATTTACATTTAAAGCCTAGGGTGACCTCCAGACATGAGACCTCCAGACATGAGACCTCCAGACATGAGACCTCCAGACATGAGACCTCCAGACATGAGACCTCCAGACATGAGTCCTCACAATAGCCTTGTACTTCGACCTGTTTCGATTCTAAAAGAAGGGGGAAAACACTTGTGTTGTGTTTATCACAGGAATAAAGGAAAATAAAACAACTGACACAGATCTAGTGTGTGTTGCGTTTTTTTTTCTCACTGTAAGTAAAGTTAAGGTTACGTGTATTTTCAGTGAGCGTCGTTAGCTGGTTATGTTTGTTCTGGTAAGTTTTATGTTATGTTATTCTCTGAGTATCAGCCTAGTTGTAGATATTCGTTACTGTATTGTCTAATATTATTTGCTAATATGTCGGTAGGTAGATCAATATACTACGTATACAAATTAGCGCAGAGCAATATATATGTTTACACGAAGTGCTCCTTATAAAACTTTGTTATGGAGTCTGTGTGTTTTGACTAATGTAATACACGCTGCCCATGTCCAAGATGTTATTGTATGTACCATATATGCATATTTACTAAAATGTTATTGTATGTACCAGGAGTAGGTTCGATTCATTGAATAGCTGTAGGGAGCCCCAACCTAACAACTCCATACAATAACACGGCATTTGACTACATTTAAGACTTCATAATAGTTGCATGTCAAAATGTCTTAAATGAATGAGGCCTACATGGTCTTTTTATTTACGTTGGGGTTTTGCATTGGACATTTTAAGGGTATTATTTTAGCTAAAAAATAATCAACTTTTGAGCACTGCGCATGTCATAGGAGGGAAATATGAGTTTATCGAATTTTTGATTGAGGAATGAACCAAGGATCCACAACTCTTCTATTAACTCCTAAGTACTTAATACTTTAATGTTTGGATGACAACTGGATCATGCTTTAAGCACAAGATTTCAACATGCTCACCTTTCGTCCTTCGCCTTGACCCCCTCCTGACACGATTTCACTATTAGCCAAGAAGTGGGTAACTAAAGTAGACCGCTACTTGACGTGATATCGATGTAACCCCACAAGCATGCCCGACAGTTTAACCTATTTTTACGACTTTCAGTGAGGTGAAGTCGACTCTCAAAGTGTGAAAATAATGTGCCGCTCAACTTTCCTCTTACTCTAATTAATTAGAGGGTGAAGTTTCATAAAATTGCTTAAAGGATGCTATGTGTGGAAGTCCCGTTAATATTTTTTGACATTATTGTCGTTGAAAATAAAAACTAGATTTTCTACATTTCGGACGTTTAGATCTGCGTCTTTCACTGAACCATTGTATGTGCTGAAATGTATGCTACTGGAGTAGATCTAGACCATGTTCTCATTGCTAATTTTGTTTAAGGCCCAAAATCAAATACATTTTCAAGGATTTCTCCTTTTTTGTTTTCGCTTCGGAACCCTCTAATGAAGCTAATGAAGCGCTTTTCTTGATCCCTTAGCAGGTTAAAAAGCAACAACAGCAGGGATTAAAACACTGCTAGCTAGGCCTACCAGACACCTACACACCCAAACGAGGACAAAAAAAAACAATTAATGAAGCTTTAAAATTAGACGTACAACTTATTGAGTCCAACGAGGAAACTTGTAAGTAGGTCTAAATCAAAGGCTGTAAAATTACAAGATGATCGTATTTCATTTGTACTTTCTGAGAAGATTGATCTCAATGAGTTAATAGAAAGTCCTTATTGTCTCATTTCTTATTTCCATTTACTAGGACAAACTTTTACAAGTGCTTCTTTTGCCTTAGTGCCATTATAGCATGGAAGGGGCTGCCTCAATCAGCCAGGAAAACGAATGGCTTAGCAAAGTTTTTAACACCCTTATAAGATTGGTAATATTCATAAAGTTTACCCCCCCCCCCCCGCTCAAAAAAAAAAATTGACATCTTTCTGTCCTTCAAATGTAGTACTGATCCTGTACACAGTGATGTCACTAGGGTCGATGTCACCCCCCCCCCATAAGGAAACACAATTTCCCCCTAAAAGACAAACAACTCTTGTCTATTTGTTTCTTTATGTTGAACACTAAAACTGTAAGCTAATTCATTGATGGTTACACACGGAAATGCAAATGAATTACATTTTAAAATTTTGTCAAAAGTTCTAATATAAATTAAAATGTACAATTATTGAATAGAGAAACCTTGAGTTGAATATATTTTTATTAGAGATTATTTAAGAACTCCTTACGGAAAAGGTTTTAAATTATACTAGCGTTTCTCAAGCAAATCAAGTACTGAACAGGTTTACCTCCTGCGAAACATCATCAAGCAAAGCCTAGAATACCAACAAAGGATACTGATAAGTTTTGTAGATTTAAAAAAAAGTTTGTCAGCGTCCATGGGAATCACTCTGGAAAATAGCAAGAGAATAAAGCATCTCGCAACAATTAATCCAGATTTTCAGTGACATGTTTAAAGCAAATGAAGCTGTTGTGTCACAACAGACGGTGGAATTCTTCAACATCGAGACGGATATGAGATTAGGGCGTATTTTATCCCCATTTCTCTTTCTTTTAGCCATCGACGATGTCAAAAAAAAACCCCATTAAGCAGGCTTCATTAGGGTTCCCATGGTGTAAACCAAACCGAGTTGGATTTTGCTGACGACATAGCAACTTTGAAATACAATTAAATGTATACACGAGATGACGGATAAAGACGCCCTCAAATTATTCATATTGGCTGCAGGTTACCCAGTACCCCATCAACATTGGTCATACAGATCCCGAACAAATAGAAAAAGTTAACCTACTTAGGCAGTGGAGACATGGAGAATGCATACCATGGTGTTGAATGTCGGATCAGGTTGTCTTTCAAAAAGTACGGTCTATCTGAACAAACAAACCAATTAGTCTGGAGATTAAAATCCACCAACTCAATACAATAATTGTTCCAACGGCCTCATACGCTTCGAGATGTGGAAGGTTGAAAGAGGATGAACACTGGAGGCTGAGAAGGATTGACATTTGTGAGACATATCATTAGACAAGATGAAACACGTTTACCAAAGTCAGCCTTAACATAAAAGCCAAAGAGAGGAATGCGCAAACATGTCCGTCCACGTCTAACATGGCGTCACACCTCTTTAGAAGTCCTGAATTTCGTGGGTGCCAGCTGGGAAGTGGCCGTGAAAGTCGCCTTAGTCGGATTTCTGTGGAGAGAGTCTGCAACTCTATGTGTCTAATGGCGAGCGAGGGGCTTAACAAAAGTTAAGTACATCACCTAACTGGTCAGATTAGATGTTTGGGGAAGCGCCTTTGTTCACTTAGAACTGCGCTAAAAGTTTTCTATATTTCTGAGCTTTAGAAACTCTTTCTCCTGGCGTCTACAACTCTTTATTTGTCTCATAATAGGAAGATTACAAGTAAAATAGAATAACATTAAGAAGGTTTGGGACATGCTGATACTAAACAGAGAGCGACATTCGAGGTAGTAATTTTTATTTTTAAAAGTGCATTTTGGAAAAGTTTATTTTTTCCACTTGGGTGTCACCCCCTGGTGGGTGTCACCCGGTGCGGCCCGCACTCCCCGCGCCCCTGTAGTGACGCCACTGCCTGTGCATATGTCCAATAAATACTAATATCCCATTCCTTTAGGTGTTGTAGCAGTGTATACATGACATCATTTGTAAGCCAGTGTGTTCCAATCAGCAAGATGGGAAGGATTGAATTTGATTGGTAGATTAGAGGCCATTGAACAAAAGCAGTAAACAGGGTGAAAGCGGGACGTTTTTACGCAACCAAAAGCCAACACCACTGGACACCATCATTAAGATGACGGACATTTGGTAACCCTAACCATGGAATAACTGTATAGAGAGAGGGCATAAGTTGTTTTTTTAAACAAGCATATAAAAAGGGACTTTGTGCAGTGTATTTTTTCCCGTCATGATTCTACCACATCTACCGAAATGCTATTAGTTTCTTACAAAGTAAACCAAATTTTTTAGCATAATTTTCCCTCTTGGTGAGTAATTTGTCCTTCTCCATTGTGTCCATAGTCTTAACGAAGGGCATAACACGCTTTGCCATTACCAAAGAGAAATGAATGGTTGGGAACCATTGGAAATAATTGGATAAATATAGCAAGATATCGCATTCCTCATCTACTAGCTCGCCGTAGAATGATCAACAAACCCGCTCATACATACAGGCACTGCACTGCATACATTGCTACTGAATGAACAGAGGCACACACATACACAAACAGTGCAGATACCTCTGCTGGATTAACAGACACTCACATACAGGCAGTGAATACTTCTTGGTATGTGCACACACACAGCTACATAGTTAACGGACACACACACACACATACATGATAGCAGTGCACGGTTTAACATACACACGCTTCCATGCTTTAAATGGATAAGTTATGACATCAACAGTGGACGATTAGCCTCATGGCTAAGAAAAAACTTTTTTTTTTGTACATTTAGGGTTGTAAACAAACGTCTTATTAACTTCCATCTATAAATCTAGACCACACTCACCCAATGTCAAAATGCAGGGCGCAGTCCCAAGTAATTATACGTGTAGTAGGTTCTTCTTTTGTAAAGCCTTTCTTTGTATAGCCTTTCTTTGTAAAGCCTTTCTTTGTAGAGCCTTTCTTTGTAAAGCCTTTCTTTGTATAGCCTTTCTTTGTAAAGCCTTTCTTTGTATAGCCTTTCTTTGTAAAGCCTTCCTTAGTAAAGCCTTTTTTTTGTAAAGCCTTCCTTTTTAAAGCCTTTCTTTGTAGAGCCTTTTTTGTAAAGCCTTTCTTTTTAGAGCTTTTCTTTGTAGAGCCTTTTTTTGTAAAGCCTTCCTTTGTAAAGCCTTTCTTTGTAGAGCCTTCCTTAGTAAAGCCTTTTTTTTTGTAAAGCCTTCTTTTGTAAAGCCTTTCTTTGTAGAGCCTTTTTTTGTAGAGCCTTTTTTTTTTTTGTAAAGCCTTCCTTTGTAGAGCCTTTCTTTGTAGAGCCTTTTTTTTTTGTAAAGCCTTTCTTTGTAGAGCCTTTTTTTTTGTCAAGCCTTCCTTTGTAAAGCCTTTCTTTGTAGAGCTTTTCTTTGTACAGCCTTTTTTTTGTAAAGCCTTCTTTTGTAGAGCCTTTCTTTGTAGAGCCTTTTTTTGTAGAGCCTTTTTTTTTTGTAAAGCCTTTCTTTGTAGAGCCTTTCTATGTAAAGTCTTTCTTTATAAAGCCTCTCTTTGTAGAGGCTACTGGGGCTACAACTATTATTTCCATTTCACACAGCAAGCCTCATGGTATGCTACGTAACAACTAAGATAATTAATTTTTGTAATTGCATTTTTCAGCCCAAGACACAAGTTGATCATATTAATGGATTTCTTTTTTTTTCTGTGTGAAAGTGAAAACGAATTTAAACCATTAGCACTGTTGTAGATTAACCGACATGACGTAACCTATTTTTTTTTGCGTAATTTATTTCTTCCTTTAGAACTATGCAGTAGTCAGCTGGCAGTACTGATAAGACTTTATTAAAAACAACATGCTTATAAGATAAAGTCTACGAAACAATGCACATTCTAATCAATACGTCATGCTCGCAGAGGTATTATACCATCCTGGCCTAGGCTGGCTAGACCGAGTGCACCTCACGCAACGGTAAGTCACAGCACTACTTTTACTTGGTCTAAGGTCTATTTTGTTCTGTTCAATTTGTCATAAGTATTCACATCTGATGTTTCATATTCAAATTACTATTAGCTACTAAAGTCTTCGCAATAAAGGTAAAGTAGTTTTTGCATTATAGGGGCTTTCTTTTCTTTTTTAGACCAGAGTTTCTCAACTTGATTTAAAAGAGCTCATTGATTATTACGTTATATAGGTTAATGTCAATTACATTCTTCATTTACGATCTTTAACATAACAACACATGTTTGGGTTAGGGGTTATGGAATATGGGAAAATAGTAGGCCTATATAAGATAAGAAATAAAAAAAAAACTAAGCAAAAAGTGTTTTTTTGTGTGTTATTTTTTTCACAATTAAAATAAGATTCCAATAATTTGAGCGAATAAAGATAATATTTTTTTGGCCTTTCTATATGTTTCAATGTCTGGGGTTCTGCAGAATATTTATATAGGGAATAGTATTATTAAGTCTGAATTCGCTATGAACAGAAAAAAGTTTTTTTTTGTTTCTAATCTTCTTTTCTGCTATCTTCTATTTTAAGAGAAACTCAACAATTCTGAACAATGCGGTGATTACAAGGAAACTTCTTGATTTACTGGATGGGTTGAGTTCTTGAAAAAATCTAAAAAAAACAACAACAGAAGCTGCGATATCAAAGCTTGACTTGTGGTTAACTTTGACTCAAATTATCTATGTGTCATCTTGAAAACATGTAGGCCCTAATCTCATCAAATTGAAAAAAGAAACAAGAGACGAAATCAAACGAGAGTCCTTACAAGACACATCCATGCCATCCATGAAACAGCAGAGGACAGGATGTATCCAGAAGTTCTGTTCCTGCAGATGGACTCTAGCCTACATGCTCTTCTTGTTAAGGATATGTCAGACTGCCCTGAGACAGAGTATCGGGATGTGTCTTGTCTGTATGGTGGACAGAACTGACAACAACATGTCTTCCAACAATCAAACTTGGAATGACCAAATACATTTTCAAAGGCCTGGTTTCACTCTAATGTCCAATATATCAGAACCAGTCCTAATAATCACAGGTAGAATACATTTGATTGAAATCAACAAAAAATTGTTTATTTAAATTCCTTTATGTCGATAAATACTTAAAAACATTTTGACATTTTAAAAAATTATACCTCTAATAGAACAATTAAATAAAAAAATGTATTCATTCAATATATTTTGTTTTAAGATGAATCACGAGAATTTGAATGGGACTCCAAGTTTCAAGGACTCGTTCTGTCTTCCTACTATTATGGCTACCTGCTGACACCACTTCTAGCAAGCTATGTGGAACGTGCGACGGGTGCCAAGTCTCTTGTGGCCATTTCTATCGGGTTTGGGGCTTTGATCAATTTCATCACGCCCGAGCTGACGCGTCTAAACAAGTTCCTACTGGTGGCACTGAGAGTGGTGGCCGGAACAACGAATGTATGTAAGATGTAAATTTGGTATGAGATTATTATTTTTATTTTTAAATGCTCAAAATTTTAGCAAACAGATTGAGACACTTAGCAAATTAAAAGTACACCGAAGAGTAAGTGAAAAAGGAATGAAAGAGAGAGAGAGAGAGAAAAATAGAGAGAGAGAGAGAGAAAGAGAGAGAGAGAGATTGATCAAACCACCGATAGAGGAATAACACGTAGGATGAAGACGATTGACACACTGTTGGAATACATAATGCGATATAAAGTTCTGTTGCTTAATTCAAGGATTCAAAAATAACATTGGCAGTCAAAGTGTTTCAGTTCAGATAGAGACTATTCACGAATGTACCAGATTATTTGTGAAGGGCAGTGACGTAGTAAGGTAGTCATGACCCTGAGCTCAAGAATATGATGATGCTTAAAAAAAACATGGAGTATGATGGAGTCACATACAATCCAAAGTGACAGTGTCAACACTCAGTTCCGTAAGGCACATCTTAAAGTGGCTCTATTAGAGTCCTGACATGCATTGCTTTTGTAGTTTAAAAAAAAAAGATTATCTTTCAATATCCTCCCTGGTCGTAATGAGCCTCTTCCTGCCATGGTTACTAACTTGTTACGCCCCTGACGAAGGAATCCTCCATGGTGTAGTCCTAATTCCCCAAAATACACCAGCCTTTATAATAACCTTGTCTCATTGTGTATTTTAATGGACGAAGTTTATTTACATTGAAAGTCTAAAAGTGGGATTATTAATTAGAGTTGCGTTAAAGGCGTGAACAATATTAACAAACCAGGATCTACCTGCGGGAGGTGGGGGCAAGGATGTAATGATCTTCTATTCCGAAACATGTCAAATAATTTTTAAAGTAACGTCTGTAAGATATACGATAAGATATATAGCTAATATTTAATATTTGATAATGATTTATGTAGCACATGGTGATACATGCATGATCTAGGTATGTAGCAAGTCACTTTCCTAAAAGTAAGCACCTGTCCTAAAGTCTCCACAGAGATTTTCAAAAAATTACATAAGATGTGCACTTAATTTAAATGCCATGTGAAAAACATTGTACAATGGTGCACATGTAATTAAATCATTATAAAATATTTGATATATATGAGACACAACGTTTCCCAAGCTCACTCTTTGACCTCATACGAATGTGTTCCCATAAACTTCATGTAACTTAATGCTGCTGATTCTTCCTCTTGCGTTATACAATTGATAGCCTTCACTCGTAGGACAACTTCGGTTCATTTCATAGTGATTAATTTATAGCGTCAATAAGTTGGTTTAATTTAGTTAGTAATGGAAGTTTACCCCCGGCGTACAAGGGATTTTCCTGCATCAGATGTGGCAAAATATGTAGGTCGCAACTGGGTTTGCGTGGTCACAGTGAAACACTGCACTCATTTTTGGAATTAAAAACGTCATTTCCATGATTTTCAAATAGGTCAATTTGGTACTAAGAAACAACATACTTCGACCGTACTTCGACGAATGAAAAATTCAGGATTTAGTTCAGTTTCTTGTGAGTCCATGAGTAAAACATCTTTCTCACAACTTTTGACTTCGAATGACTTTGACTAGTGAAAGATAACCATTAGTTAGAACTTTAAACTAGCAATGAAAGATAGCCTTGATCAGAAATGAGAGATAAAATGGGAGCGGTAAATATCTACTTATTCCAGAATGTTCTGTACATGCACCCATTTTTCAATCCCCCCCCCCCCTTTTTTTAATACATAATCTTCATAAAAGCTTTGATTGTATTTGGAATGATGACATGTAGAGAGGGATGGGCGAGGTCAAAATAGATAAGCAGATTATCGATTTTATCAAAGCCTACTACCCCATTGCCAAAAGTGCAGCATTCCCGAACAACTAAATCGAAGAATGTTTTAGGGCATTCACAGGAGTGTCTTAAGGATAATTATCTTCCCTGTGATTGAAATATAGTTACTCCTAGCGTTAGCATGAACTGGCGGCCAAATCCCAACCTCAGATAAGAAAATGATCTAGCTCGTATAGGATGTTAAAAGGCAAATCAGGCACAATTGAGGTAATACAGGACGATGCATACAGCTGAATAGCCAAGCATTAGAAGTTGACTCCTTTAAATAGCCAGGGCAAAACATAACAAGAGATGGAGCATCACTAAAAGAGATAAAAATCTGGGGCTTTCACAAAGATAGAGGCACATTTTGTATTCCTTATGCTAGAACTAATTCGTACAAGTTCTCTTTCTTTACTAGTGTCATTAGAGAATGGAATGGGTTGTCTGCTCTTTCTTTACTAGTGTCATTAGAGAATGGAATGGGTTGTCTGCTCTTTCTTTACTAGTGTCATTAGAGAATGGAATGGGTTGTCTGCTCTTTCTTTACTAGTGTCATTAGAGAATGGAATGGGTTGTCTGCTCTTTCTTTACTAGTGTCATTAGAGAATGGAATGGGTTGTCTGCTCTTTCTTTACTAGTGTCATTAGAGAATGGAATGGGTTGTCTGCTCTTTCTTTACTAGTGTCATTAGAGAATGGAATGGGTTGTCTGCTCTTTCTTTACTAGTGTCATTAGAGAATGGAATGGGTTGTCTGCTCTTTCTTTACTAGTGTCATTAGAGAATGGAATGGGTTGTCTGCTCTTTCTTTACTAGTGTCATTAGAGAATGGAATGGGTTGTCTGCTCTTTCTTTACTAGTGTCATTAGAGAATGGAATGGGTTGTCTGCTCTTTCTTTACTAGTGTCATTAGAGAATGGAATGGGTTGTCTGCTCTTTCTTTACTAGTGTCATAGGAGAATGGAATGGGTTGTCTGCTCTTTATTTACTAGTGTCATTAGAGAATGGAATGGGTTGTCTGCTCTTTCTTTACTAGTGTCATTAGAGAATGGAATGGGTTGTCTGCTCTTTCTTTACTAGTGTCATTAGAGAATGGAATGGGTTGTCTGCTCTTTCTTTACTAGTGTCATTAGAGAATGGAATGGGTTGTCTGCTCTTTCTTTACTAGTGTCATTAGAGAATGGAATGGGTTGTCTGCTCTTTCTTTACTAGTGTCATTAGAGAATGGAATGGGTTGTCTGCTCTTTCTTTACTAGTGTCATTAGAGAATGGAATGGGTTGTCTGCTCTTTCTTTACTAGTGTCATAGGAGAATGGAATGGGTTGTCTGCTCTTTATTTACTAGTGTCATTAGAGAATGGAATGGGTTGTCTGCTCTTTCTTTACTAGTGTCATTAGAGAATGGAATGGGTTGTCTGCTCTTTCTTTACTAGTGTCATTAGAGAATGGAATGGGTTGTCTGCTCTTTCTTTACTAGTGTCATTAGAGAATGGAATGGGTTGTCTGCTCTTTCTTTACTAGTGTCATTAGAGAATGGAATGGGTTGTCTGCTCTTTCTTTACTAGTGTCATTAGAGAATGGAATGGGTTGTCTGCTCTTTCTTTACTAGTGTCATTAGAGAATGGAATGGGTTGTCTGCTCTTTCTTTACTAGTGTCATTAGAGAATGGAATGGGTTGTCTGCTCTTTCTTTACTAGTGTCATTAGAGAATGGAATGGGTTGTCTGCTCTTTCTTTACTAGTGTCATTAGAGAATGGAATGGGTTGTCTGCTCTTTCTTTACTAGTGTCATTAGAGAATGGAATGGGTTGTCTGCTCTTTCTTTACTAGTGTCATAGGAGAATGGAATGGGTTGTCTGCTCTTTATTTACTAGTGTCATTAGAGAATGGAATGGGTTGTCTGCTCTTTCTTTACTAGTGTCATTAGAGAATGGAATGGGTTGTCTGCTCTTTCTTTACTAGTGTCATTAGAGAATGGAATGGGTTGTCTGCTCTTTCTTTACTAGTGTCATTAGAGAATGGAATGGGTTGTCTGCTCTTTCTTTACTAGTGTCATTAGAGAATGGAATGGGTTGTCTGCTCTTTCTTTACTAGTGTCATTAGAGAATGGAATGGGTTGTCTGCTCTTTCTTTACTAGTGTCATTAGAGAATGGAATGGGTTGTCTGCTCTTTCTTTACTAGTGTCATAGGAGAATGGAATGGGTTGTCTGCTCTTTATTTACTAGTGTCATTAGAGAATGGAATGGGTTGTCTGCTCTTTCTTTACTAGTGTCATTAGAGAATGGAATGGGTTGTCTGCTCTTTCTTTACTAGTGTCATTAGAGAATGGAATGGGTTGTCTGCTCTTTCTTTACTAGTGTCATTAGAGAATGGAATGGGTTGTCTGCTCTTTCTTTACTAGTGTCATTAGAGAATGGAATGGGTTGTCTGCTCTTTCTTTACTAGTGTCATAGGAGAATGGAATGGGTTGTCTGCTCTTTATTTACTAGTGTCATTAGAGAATGGAATGGGTTGTCTGCTCTTTCTTTACTAGTGTCATTAGAGAATGGAATGGGTTGTCTGCTCTTTCTTTACTAGTGTCATTAGAGAATGGAATGGGTTGTCTGCTCTTTCTTTACTAGTGTCATTAGAGAATGGAATGGGTTGTCTGCTCTTTCTTTACTAGTGTCATTAGAGAATGGAATGGGTTGTCTGCTCTTTCTTTACTAGTGTCATAGGAGAATGGAATGGGTTGTCTGCTCTTTATTTACTAGTGTCATTAGAGAATGGAATGGGTTGTCTGCTCTTTCTTTACTAGTGTCATTAGAGAATGGAATGGGTTGTCTGCTCTTTCTTTACTAGTGTCATTAGAGAATGGAATGGGTTGTCTGCTCTTTCTTTACTAGTGTCATTAGAGAATGGAATGGGTTGTCTGCTCTTTCTTTACTAGTGTCATTAGAGAATGGAATGGGTTGTCTGCTCTTTCTTTACTAGTGTCATTAGAGAATGGAATGGGTTGTCTGCTCTTTCTTTACTAGTGTCATTAGAGAATGGAATGGGTTGTCTGCTCTTTCTTTACTAGTGTCATTAGAGAATGGAATGGGTTGTCTGCTCTTTCTTTACTAGTGTCATTAGAGAATGGAATGGGTTGTCTGCTCTTTCTTTACTAGTGTCATTAGAGAATGGAATGGGTTGTCTGCTCTTTCTTTACTAGTGTCATAGGAGAATGGAATGGGTTGTCTGCTCTTTATTTACTAGTGTCATTAGAGAATGGAATGGGTTGTCTGCTCTTTCTTTACTAGTGTCATTAGAGAATGGAATGGGTTGTCTGCTCTTTCTTTACTAGTGTCATTAGAGAATGGAATGGGTTGTCTGCTCTTTCTTTACTAGTGTCATTAGAGAATGGAATGGGTTGTCTGCTCTTTCTTTACTAGTGTCATTAGAGAATGGAATGGGTTGTCTGCTCTTTCTTTACTAGTGTCATTAGAGAATGGAATGGGTTGTCTGCTCTTTCTTTACTAGTGTCATTAGAGAATGGAATGGGTTGTCTGCTCTTTCTTTACTAGTGTCATAGGAGAATGGAATGGGTTGTCTGCTCTTTATTTACTAGTGTCATTAGAGAATGGAATGGGTTGTCTGCTCTTTCTTTACTAGTGTCATTAGAGAATGGAATGGGTTGTCTGCTCTTTCTTTACTAGTGTCATTAGAGAATGGAATGGGTTGTCTGCTCTTTCTTTACTAGTGTCATTAGAGAATGGAATGGGTTGTCTGCTCTTTCTTTACTAGTGTCATTAGAGAATGGAATGGGTTGTCTGCTCTTTCTTTACTAGTGTCATAGGAGAATGGAATGGGTTGTCTGCTCTTTATTTACTAGTGTCATTAGAGAATGGAATGGGTTGTCTGCTCTTTCTTTACTAGTGTCATTAGAGAATGGAATGGGTTGTCTGCTCTTTCTTTACTAGTGTCATTAGAGAATGGAATGGGTTGTCTGCTCTTTCTTTACTAGTGTCATTAGAGAATGGAATGGGTTGTCTGCTCTTTCTTTACTAGTGTCATTAGAGAATGGAATGGGTTGTCTGAAGCAGCCCGGGAAACCAACGACTTAGCAGAGTTTAAGTCATTGATTAACATGCATGACTAGATGACACATGAGACGCGTAGGACGTAATTGTCTTCTTTTTTTGAAGTAACGTCTGTAATATATAAGATTTGAAGATACGATATTACTAAATTGTGAAAAAAATAAAATAGTTATATCAGTTTCCAAGTAAAAATAAAGTTGTATTCTTTGCTAGTAGGGATGCCGTGGCTGAGTGATTAAGCACTTGGCTTCCGAACTATGGGTCCTGTGTTCGAATCTCGGAGGGAACTGGACCTTTGAATTTTGGGATTTTTAGTTGTGGAAAGTAAAGGCGGTTAATCGTTGTGCTGGCCTCATGACACTCTGCTCGTTAACCGTTAGCCATATAGATTACCATAAATTCCTCAGCCCTATAGATAGCAAGGCCTGAAAGGGAAACAACTGCTCTTCACTAGTGGTTTCTATATTCCCATATGAACACTGAAGCTGCTTTTTAGAGTATATGCTACAGAAAACTGTTGGTTTCAGATGCCAGGAAAATAAAATAGGCTGAAATACTTATACTAGTCGACACTCTGACAGGCAAAAAAGAACTCCTTAATACTTTGAAGAGATGAAAGCTGAGCTGGGTCGGTCACGATTCACTGTTGAAAATCATCCTTCAAGGTACAGTACAAAGAAAAGCTGGCTAAACAACGTGATATTCAGTTTCTGACCGGGAATAGTGGAGGGATTGGTCACAGCATTTTTACGGAATCAGAGACTTGTGGTGTTAATGGTGATGATGATGTAGGCGTACATTGAAACAATCATAATGCTGTTTCATTCATCATTGTTGTCAATAATAACTTCCTTCACAGGGTATGATTGATCCTGCAGTCCAACATTTGTGGTCTGTCTGGGCACCGAAATCTGAAATAGCTTCTCTGTGTGCCGTAGAATATGCAGGTCAGTGTTTTATTCTCATTCAATTTGCTTTTTAATAAACTTTTCTAATCCAAAAACTATAAAATAGACCTATTAATGAGAGAAATATCTGTGTTTTTTTTCACATTATATATTTTTGTTGGACTTTTTTTTCTTTTAAATAAGTATTCTAAATGTGACTTTTTAATTGTAAAAAAATTTACACTAAGCAAATTACCTATATTATTTTAGAATAGACTAAATAAAAGATCCTTTATGGTATATGGTATATACCCAATATACAGATCTATTGATTACTTATTTTTATCTAAATGGAACACTGTTTTACATAGATCTTGATCTATTCTAGTTTTTAAAGGAGCAGAAGTCATGCATGCAAAAGTATAGACAAAAATTTATACCACTCACTTGGACTTGACATTTTATTACTAGTATAACTGTCTTTTTAATTTCCAGACTTTATATTTCCACCATGAAATGTTATTTCATTTACAGGTGTAAGTGTCGGTGGTATATTTACATTCCTTATCTCTGGATTATTATGTCAGATTCCTTTGAACAATGGCTGGCCTTTTGTTTTTTATTTTTATGGTAAAGTAAAACTCATTCATTAACTCATTGATGCATATATTCTTCTCCCTGTCTCTTTATTTATCTGTCTGTCTCTCTGTCTGTCTGCCATCCATCCAGTCTGCCTGTCAGTCTATCTCTGTCCATTGCTCTGCCCTCTATTCATGTATCCTGTAGGATGCTTAAGGTAATTTAGGCCACCAGCATAAAATTGTGTTGGTGGTTATGATTTTTATCTTCTGAAATCCCATTGCCACATGATGTTGTGTCCTGTTTTAGTCAGGAATTTTATGGCTTGGTACAAGTGGAAGCTTATTTATTAGCTATTATGATAAATTTTATTCAAATTTGAAAAAAATCCAAAATTCCTTTTTGTATAAACTATTTTATAAGTCACACTTATACACTTAAAGTGTTATCTGTGATTTTGTTTTATTTCTCTCTATAGTAAATTTACCTTCTTAATCTGACCATGCATTTTATTACTGAAAAATAAATTCTTCTGTTCAAATGATTCTAATGATTTTTTGTGGCTATTATTTATTTTTCTTTTAGTAAATGCTTGTACATTGAAGTTTACATTTTACAAAAATTAATTGGTCTTAAAAGAACTTTTGCTGAAACATACTTATGCATTTCTTAACCCAGGTTGTGGTAATTTACTTTGGCTTCTTATGTGGTTTATATTGGTATACAACAAACCATCAGACCACCCTCGCATTTCTGATGCTGAACTTGAGTATATTGCCTCACAAACCTACCATAGTAATAGCACCAAGAAAAAGGTAAATCTTTTACTTGTTCCAATTTGGAGTGCAGTAATGACAAATTTAATAATGTACCAGGCTCGGTCTTTCATTGAAAGTTTTTAAATAAGAAGCGATATTCTTACATAAACACTGATGTCTTATTATAAAATGCAAAGAAAAGTATCTAAATTATCAGAATCTAGTGTTTTCAAGTGGTAAAAATTTTGATTTATGTTAGATATAGAACTAATTAAATTTTCCATGACAACCCCTAAACAAGTTTTTAAGAAAGCCAAACTTTTGGACTTGTGAAAAACAAACTCACATTCTTTACCATCCCTAAATAAATTCAATAAGAAAACATTTTTTTTTAACAATATTTGTACATTTTGGAAGAAAATTAATGTGAAGAAATGTTTGGACTAATAATGAATGATAATTAAAAAAACATTTTAGTACACTATAGCTATAATAATGATTTAAATATGAATTACAGTTGAATACATTTTTCAGCTACATCCTCCATGGCTGAAGATTTTAACTAGCCCTGCTGTGTGGGCCTTGATGTTGGCCTCATCTACCTACACATGGGTTTACTCCTGGGTTCTGTGCTACCTTCCAATGTACATGCAGGATGTCTTGAAGTACAGCATCACTGAGGTAACCACAGTAGTCTCCCTAGGGTCTCAATTTTGTTGTTAAAACATCTGCTGCTCAACAACATTTAAAGCACTAACTACATAGGTTTTTTTTTAATTCTCATCACACATAAGTATCTTTTACATTTTGTTTCTGAGTTCTGTTTAAACAATCCAGATTTTTTAAATAGATCATCAATGAGAACAATCTAATTATATATATATACTTATTGCTTCCATCATTTTAAGATTTAGAATTTTTAAATGATATAGTACAGATCTAATATTGCTTCCACAATTTTAATATTTAGAATTTGTAAATAATATAGTAGAGTCAAAATAGTTTTAAGTTTTAATTTGCTTCCATCATTAGAAAGATATGACATGAGTTACTGGTAGGTATTTGTCAATCAAAAATATATATCAATAAAACATTTTATCTATCAATCAATTTTTCTATTATTGAATCCAGTAGAATAAGTGGTAAATGTGTAGCACATGACAGTAAACTGAGTGGTAAATGTGTAGCACATGGCAGTAAACTGAGTGGTAAATGTGAAGCACATGACAGTAAACTGAGTGGTAAATGTGAAGCACATTACAGTAGACTGAGTGGTAAATGTGAAGTGCATGACAGTAGACTGAGTGGTAAATGTGTAGCACATGACAGTAAACTGAGTGGTAAATGTGAAGCACATGACAGTAAACTGAGTGGTAAATGTGAAGTGCATGACAATAGAGTGTAGTAGCTCAAGATTTATACTTTCTTCATTAACCAGAATGCTGTGTTATCTCCATTACCATTTGTGGGAAAGTTTCTGAGTGGTCTCTTCTGTGGTTACCTGTCTGATAGATTACTTAGAACTAGCCTATCCATTACAGCCAACAGAAAGATGTTTATGATGATAGGTAATAGTCTTATCTATACATCTGTTTATACCTTTTTTTAAAAAAAATTGTATATTGATAAGGCTTATTTTACCTGAGTTCTGTCTGAATCTCTGTTTGCTAATCTTTACAAGGTTGCTTCCTATTCTTATGTATTTCCTATTGTTTAAAAAAATGTTAATAGTAAATCTAAGTCCAACAGAAAGATGTTTCATATGATAAGTAAATATGTCAGTCTTATCTATACAGCTTTTTGTACTATTTTTTATAATGATATATTGATAAGGTTTCTATCTGATTCTCTATCGGTTTGCTAATTTTTACAAAGTTGCTTCCTATTCTTATATGTTTCTTATAATGTTTTAAAAAAATGTTAATAGTTAATCTAAGACCCTCTTCTGTGTTTGCCAGGTTCTATTGGATGTGCTGCAGTCACAGTGGCCATAGGTTTCTTAGACTATGACTCTCGTGTATTGGCAGTTGGACTTCTGGTACTTCTGGTCACATTACAAAATATATCTACAGTGACCATTAGAGTCAATGTATTAGATATTGCTCCCAGGTAAAACCAATTTTAGAAATAGGCAACTGCTTGCATAATTCAGTAACTAATAGATCTTGTTTTTGTCTACAAGAGTTTATAAAAGCTGTTTATTTGAACTACCTTATAATATCTTGACTTGTTAAAAAAGGTGTTATTGAATTTAAATCAATTTAAAAAAGGTTTTGTTAACTGCCCAAAATGATGATTTAAATGATATTTAGCTGATTTATCTACTTAGTAAGTAAGTAAAGTACCCTTTTCGGACCTTGTGGTCAATAGGACAGATGATGTAAATATCATGTTCTGGTCAACTGTTAATGAGGGTGTTAAGTAACCAGTGCAATGATCAATCACTGAACTTTCCCAAACTAAAGTCAGGTAGCCATTAGAGTTGTATATCTACTTAAATTAGAACATTTCACTTTATCCTTTTTAAACTCAAGTGTTAAAGTATTTTTCTTTCATTCTTAGATATTCCGGATTTATTTTAGCCATAAGCAATACTATAGCTGTTGCTACTTCCTTGACAGGACCTCTTGTCACATCAGCTGTAATATATGAGGTAATAGAAAAAAAAAAGCACACGCTGAATCAGGGTATTTAAGTTTAACATTGATTCTCTATTCAAATGGATGAAGGGAAATAACTTTTTTTTTGTTTTAATAGCAGGACAATCAGAAACAATGGCAGACTATGTTTTATGTCGTCGCTTCTCTCAGTCTTATAGGAGGACTCATTTTTATGGTTTTAGGAGAGGCAAAAATACAAAGTTGGGCAGATGACACAAGAGGTAATAACTTCCCTACTATTATACACAATAATCTTAAATAAATTATAATTGAAATACATTTATGAAAATTAACTTTCAAACTGCTTTAACTTGGACAGATTTACCACAGTTAGTTAAATATATATATATATATATCATATAAATGGTGAATATCTTTGTATTTATAAGTCTATTTTTATATGTATCTAAATAGGTACCTATGTACTTACAAAATGAACTTACCTATGTAATTACTAAAAATTAAGATAATTTCATCAAAAAATAGATCTAGATCAATCAATTGATCATTCTCATTCCCTTTCAACTCTTTTTTTTTGTTAGGTGTAAATATTATTGAAATAAATGAGTTTGATACCAAAGTCATGCCATCTACTGATTGTCCACACAATGTGATAACATGTCAACACACAGACCAATTGGATGAGGCCACATCTCATATGCTTCATGACAAAAGTGTCAAGATTGAGGCAACCATAAAAGGACACACAACACAAGTAACTAGAAAATGTTCGGGAAATGAAATACTGACAACTTGAGTAGTACCTTAAGGGAATTTCATTGCTAGTTAAGAAAACCATCAAAATCCAAATTCACACTCATGCTTGGTTTACACTGCAGTGTTCCAGCCTAACAAATAATTCCATTTGCTACTATTAATAGATGGCACTACTAACATGTTTTGAGAAAAAGTAAAAATCTAGGTATCTAGATATTAACATCTGTTTTAATTTCATTTTTAACATCATTTGGCTTAAGCGGAAATTAAAATTTTGCTAGGAAGAAAGTTAATCTAAGTAGGAAAATAAAATAAAAAAGCTAACGCTTGAAAATCAACCTTGTCAAATTAAATCTAAGATTTTCATAATTTTTTTTTTATTGATATAGAATTAGACTTACTTAAAGACATTCAATTACTCGCTTATATAATAAAACAGTTTGCAAAAGTGTATTTCTATTACTTCAAATTTTAAATATTTTTCAAACAAAATTCATATAATCTTTTAATAGATTTATTTTATTGTTAAAACTATTTAAAAAATACAAAATTTCCCTGAATGTTGAAATGTTGAGAAAAAAAAAAACACTGATAACAAGACCGAATCATAACACTTTGATCTACAGGTCAAATACCTTTGCTGCTGCATTGCTGGGGTGTTTTACATACACAATTATTGTTACAGCATCATAAGCTCTAAGGAGAGTATTAATTCTATTACTCAATTAGAGCACAGCCAAATCATTGCTGTCTTTTTATTTTCCAGCAATTTGTTTGTTACACTAAAAACAGTATTAAATGTACTTTCAAGGTACTTTCAGGTTACACTACTTAGATTTTTAAAAATATCTACTGTAAATATGATGTACTTTCAAGTAAGGCAGATAATATTCCAACTGTAATTGCATTATTCATGTCAAACATTTTAAAATTTAAGAACTGTTTCTTATAATAATGGTGAATATTAATTTTTCTTCATATTCTTGTAATTTTCTCAAGCTGTGAAAAGAATTTCTTTTTAGATTTTTTTATTTTTTTTTATTTGCATATCTGGTAGTGTTAATTCATTTACTAACACTGAAATAGTTTTGAATGAAACAAAAATCATTATACTAAAGACAAATCCACCGATTTCAGCATCCCCTTTTTTTTCCAATTATCAACAAAGTATTTTTTTACAAATAAAAACTACATTCAATCCACTCTAATTACTTAAACAATTAAACTTAAACAACTGTCTTTAATGTTTAACTCATTGAATTAATCATGACACTGCTTCCTTGGGGCAGTGACAAGGGTTTTACAAAGTAGTTCATCTCATTTGGACAAAAAAATTTGATTTATTCAGTGTTAAATTTAGTGTGCACAGCCTTGTGTCTATGCAACAGCTAGATAACAAATCTTAGATAATGAATTCAATGATCAAAAAGGTAATAGAATTAATAGTTAAGTGAGTTAGTTGTACTCCTTTAAAATCAAAATAGTTATGTGCATGCATGGAGGCTTAGTTTTTTGTAGACTGTAGTAACGAACGAATAGAAAAAGATTTTAAATAGGCTACATGTTTTTAATTTTAGAAAGAAAACTATGATGAACAAACAAAATGTTAAAGGACAGAACTAGTTTATCAGGTAATGAATAGCTTGTTTTCAATGAAACTTTGCATAGAAATGTGCCTGTAATTCAGTATTCTGATAAATATGGTGTCAGTGTTAGTTTGAAAGTAATAAATGCACCTACCCAGAGCAGTCACCATCCATTTTGTCATAAATTCTAAATCAGATGAAATTTAAAAAAAAAAATATACATATAAAAATTTTAAATGTAAATATGAATTATCAAATATGGGTTTAGTCTATGATAAAAGATTTACTTTTACTGCTGCAAACTAATTACTATTCAAATGTAGTAATAAAAAAGAACACCAAATGTTAAACAAAATGTTTCATTCAATGTTAATGGCAATTTATGGATGTACTACATGACGGAAGTTTTGGTAGTCATTATTTCTTGTGTTGATTCGACATACAAACTTTGTTGCTGTTAATTATTTCATTTTATGGCATTATTGTATTTACATTTTTATACTCTTTATAACAATCCCAACATGATACAATTTATACATTATCACAATAAATCAATATTTGACTAATAAAGATTGTCATTAAATATCTTCAATATGTTATTGTTGTGGCCTTGTGGCTGGTGTACATTTGCAAAAGAAAATGATTAAACCTTGAGCGCCAGTTAAGTATGTAGAAAAAGGTAAAAGGTGCTGCATTATCTCTAGCACATTATGTTTTGATGTTTTTATAAAAATACCAAACTAAAGAAATTAAATGTGTGTATTACCTACAAGTTAATTTTGTTTACCATTTATTGGACATTCCTTCAGAACTGAAGATTATTACTTCCTAAGACCTCCTGAAAGACAGTAGGGGATCACAGCTGGATGAATAAAATACTCAGAAAGACACAATGATAAAGGCACATTCCTTTTTCCATATGCTAGGACAAATTTGTACAACTGCTCCTTCTTCCCTAGTGCTATTAGAGCATGGAATGGGTTGCCTGAGCTAGCCAGGAAAACCAGTGACTTAGCAGAATTAAAGTCATTGGTTAATATGCATGACTAAATGCATGAGGTGTAGGACGTAATCTTTTTTGAAGTACCGTCTGTATTATATAAGATAAGATAGGAATTCAAACTCTGGACTATCGTTACAACTTACCACACATACCATACAACAGCACTGTCACCCAGTCTCTTTATTGTGCCTTAGTTTTCTCCCATGCACTAAATAGATGTTATTAAGTGTTTATGGAAAGAGGTTATTGCTGTCTCAGAAAGTTGTCTACCTTTATATCAATGCATATTCAACAGTTCGTACCATTGTAGAATTAAAAAAATTAAATTAATTGTTTGTTTTTCTTGCACTCTGTTATTGAAATATTTATATAAATAACTTATTTGATCAGGTTATATGCTTTTACTTTATCAGGTTTTTATTATGGATATAAAATTTTTTAATTTGGGCAGATAGGTTTTGAAAAGTATAGGCCTACTTTAAAATGTTATCGTTGGCTTCCTTCAGTTGTAGAATGACTTATCCAGTGAAACACTTTTTAATGTTACTGTGGAGCCCTATTCTGGAGAGACATTTCCCTCCACACGCATCACACATAAAGGTCACATTTTCTTCAGTGCTAGTAGAGTCAGCCACTTTTCATTCGGCATGCTTTTCTTCCAGATCTGAGGCCAATGCTTTTTCGCTGTCCAAAGTTATTGTAAGAAAAGTAATATGCATAATTTTTCAAAAATGGTACTTTTGTAAAGGGGTAAGTGGCAATGCTTGCTTTGTTTTTAGATAATTTAAAAGCTCTATATCTAGATACAATAATTACCTTGATTTGAAAATTAATTGAGAAATAATTTCAAAGAAGTCAAGCCAAAATCTAAACTACTACAGTAAAAAAGACACAAAAAAACTCATCTGTCTGTAAATATTACAAAGAATTTCTTATCCAATTGTGTCTAAACAATAAGACAAGATCAAATTTAATTCATAAGAAGTAAATAGGTACAATGGTATACAGTCAGCTAAATTTAACAATTTGTGTCAATATAAAAAACATAAAAATTTTTATTGTCAATGCCATGTAAATTATAAACATTTAATAAATTATTTTTTAAAATGTATTAAAAAAAACATTCATTCATTGTTTCTGTATATTATGCCAAAAGGCAAAATAAATAATAAGGCACTTTGGTTAAATTATTTAAACAACCGCTTACAAATATGTTGCAATAAATAAATAATAAAGAGTTATGTGGTCATGTGCTAATTATTTCTTGCTATAGCAATCAGTATTAATTGCTTCATAATATTCAGAATTATTTGTATTCCAATGCTTTAAAATGATAATTTTAGGACATCCAGTAATTCTGACAAAAAAAAAAAGTAAAGTTCCCCCTTTCAGACCTTGTGGTCAATAGGGCAGATGATGTAAAGGTCATCTGTTTCTGTGGCCTACGGTTAACAAGTGTGTCATGTGGCCACCACAATGACCAACTGCCTTTACTTTCCCCAACTAATGTCAGGTACCCATTAGAGCTGGGTGGACTCAGAGGTGCCCGAAAATCCAGAAAGTAAAAATCACAGTCTTCACCAGAATTTGAACCCCGGACCCCGGTTTGGAAGCGAAGTGCTTTACCGCTCAGCCACAGCGCCTCCAGTAATTCTGAAAAGTCCACATTTATTTCAAGTTTTAAACAGCTCCAATTTTTCATTTATTAAAAGTTTTAATAATGCCAGAAATGATGATAACTAATGCCCAATATAAAGCTTTACATTTTTTTTTCATCAAGACTTTTAAAAATATATGTTGAATACATATAGTCACATATTGTCCAGATTTCATAACAATGTCTAAGGCTTTACTTACACAATCTTAGTTTTATTCTGCTGACTTGGACTTGGTGTTCACTTTTTTATCTCTAATAAAAAACTGTATTAAGATCATAGACAGCCCTGCTAGCCAGTACATGATTCCCATATAATGATAAGTGGCAGAGTATGTGCTAAAGATATCTCTCAAAGCACCTGAAAGAGGGAAAAATACAAGTATTAGTTAAATTTCTATAATGTGACATTCTTTGAACATAACATATATTTTGTAAAAGTTCTCAAACAATTATTGTCAGACGTATTCAACATTGGGAGAAGCTACATGTAAGGAAGATCACTTTTAGACTAAATTGTGGAATAGTGAAGGTATTGGAATAAAATAAGAAATTACTTACAGTGATAAAAAAAAACTAAATAATTTGCTATTAGAAAGGAAAAGTGGTTATTTCAATAATCTAGCTTTCCATCAGAGAACTAAATCTCTTTCAGACTTCAATAATTTTGCCTAATTTTGACAAAAAACATTAAATGATGTACCAACCAATAGTATAATGTAATTAAGGAATAGCTTGAACTGGAATACATAGAAATGGCTGGAATCTATTGATGACATTAAATTCAGTTCAAATGAATGATATGTTGTATAGTTTGTAGACAATTGCGTTTCTCTTTTAGATTTATTTGTAATTATAAAAATCAATACATTATTTTCAAACCTGCTATTGGATATGAGATTCCAGACCCAAAGCCCAAAAAGTTGATGTATATACTAAGTGCTGGTCCCAGGCGCTCAAATCCAAAGACTTCAATCACAACCAAACTCTGAAAACAAGAAAATGTTTTTGTTCAAAGATATTTTGGATTAGATGACATTTAATGCTATTCAATAAAAAAACTAATAGTTTTTAAAGTTATACAACTCTTTCAGTTTGAATGGAGCATTCAGTTGAAAATTAAGATTTAAAATAACAACCGAATGGATGAGACTTTTAAAAATGTTTCATGTGGAATGACTATTTAAGAAAGGCATGATTCCCTAACAAAGGACAACAAACTTCAAGTGTCTTGTTTATTTCACTCAGTGTACAGCAATGTTTTTGTTTTTAGCAACCAACATGTTGATTATATTGAAAGCTATGCATGGACATATATATGTCTATGGTGCTGGCTGTGGTTATTGTCAGATATTTTAATTCCTTTTTTTTAAAAATACTATGTAAGTTCTTTTCATTTGAAATTAGTCATTTAGACTTCTCTGTTCCTTTTCAAAGATTTTTGTTTGAAATCATATTTACTATAAATTCTCAACTGCATTAGATATAATTGGTACATAAAGGCCTTTTAAAGTGCACTCAGTCAGGATTTGGGTTGTTGAATAAATAAAATGCTAATTTAAAGTCTTGGATAGGATAGGCTAGGCTTTCCAGATGCACACATGCACACAATTCTTTATGGAGATTTAAAAAGTATTATAAAACATTTTTTTTTTAAATTTAAACTTTAAAAACTATGCTTACAATGTATTAGTTGAAATATATGTCAGTAAATCAAAAGCTGTAAAATTACTATATCTTATATGTTCTTCACATGACCATACATTATTTATGAGTCAGTTTGTGTGTTTAAACAAGAAGATTTAAAGAAATTAATTCGATTGATATGCTATTGCTGTATACAGCAAAGTGAAAGCAGGACATATTCATACTTATGTTAATGTCTGGCAGACGATTGGCGGGAACTGCAAGAAAAGAACATCCAAGGCCTATCCTTTTGTCGGCCATATGATAACTTAAAACCAAAAAAGAAAAATTAAGCTAGACTCAAAAACTAAAAAAAAAAAATCCACTGTTTTGTTTGTATTCACCAACTTCTTTGTGTATACTTATACACTGCTTTTTAATATCAAGATGCAATCTAATTATTTTTGTTAAGCTTGTAAAAACACACACACACACAAAGGCCTACATGCAGAGTGTTGGCAGGGTATACCTGAAGTGACCAAAAGAATCCTGTCAAAAATCCCCACGAGGCTGCCAGACACATGATGAGAATGACATCGTTGATGAATGGTGTCATATGAAAGAGCAAGGCACAGATCAACATTGGGCCAATCACAATCGAGGTTGGTCTAAAAAACCCAAGCTGCAGAATTACACCTTCAAGAGAAAACGTTAATGTTGAGTTAAAAAAAAATGATTAAAAAAATATCTTTTTATTAGGAGAATAGCCGTTACTAGTTTTGTGTCGTCTGTCTGTCCGTTCCATATAGCAAAAAGTTTAAAGAAAGCAAATAATTTTAAAATCTACACATTGAGGAATGAAAAAAAAAACAACTTACCTGGAATAAATCGACCTAGACCCTCTGTTATCGATGCCATTATTAAACACAGTGACACTTCTTGGTTCGACATATGTTTTTCTTTCATCAAGGGAGGTAAGAAGATTGAATAAAGAACAGACGAGATGCCACCAGCAGCAAAGAAAATTCCCACCAGCCAAAAACTGAAACTCTTGACCAGCTCTGGAATTTTACAGCTACATCTCCGACTTTTGTTCCTGTTCTCTGTTTCATTGCATTCTCTAAAGAAACAAACAAATCAAAGATAAGACTAGATTTATGTAATAAAGATAGAGCTCAGATTATTTATAGCGTCTAATTAGATTAAAGAGCAGCACTTACAAATGAGTATCATATATTACCAAGAAATTTTAAATTTATATATTCCAATATTTATCGTAACCAATTTCTCTCACCAACAACATCTTTTTATCACATTTCTTTGTCTCTATGTTTAACCCGTTTTGACAGCCTTAAGTTTCTTAAAATACGTTAAGAATTATACAAAATCTATTATCACGTAGAATCGTTGTTGTTAGTCAAACTTTCATGTAGCCTACCTGTTTGATATTTGGTAGAATTCTCGCTCAGTATCATAATTTATATCACAATTAAGATGGTTCGAGTTGCTTTCCTTCAATGAAGGTATGGACGATTTCTTTGTGTTATGATCGGCATTTTGTGAGGAATCAATCTCTTTACAAATTAAACTGGATGTGACGGATATTTCTTGTGCTGCCTCATTTGTGGATTCATCATATTTTCCTGAATCAAGATCCTTGTCAGATAAAAAAATAAATGCATTCATGTTCTTTTTGTCGACTGGCGGTATCGCTGTTTCAAAATCCCCTTCACCTGAGACTTTAACACTGTCATTCACCGAGACAGCTTTCGAAGCGATGAGTTTGGCCTGCTCTTCTTCCACTGCTTCAGTCAGACTGTTCTTGGCAGTGGCCGCGGAGTAGCTCTCTGGTGGAGTGAAGAGTGACACGCAGATACACTGCTGGAGCGCCAGGCCGGCCATCAACAAGAGTCCACCACTCAGGACGTAGGTGTCAATGAAGTACCTGGCGAGGAAGGGATAGGCCACTCCTCCAGCGCTGACGCCGCAACATGCAATGGATGTGGCGATGGGTCGTTTTTTGTCAAAGTATTGATTAATAATGACCATGGTTGGGCAGTAAAGGAGAGACTGACCAACTCCTGAAGAAAAAAAAATCAAAATTATTGTGAGATATCTAATTTAATTTAAATAAAAAAAATAATTTAACTGTTAACAAATGTAGGCTCAATGCGCTCTGATAACAAACATTTGATAAACAAGAGAGTTACAATGGCAAACTAATCTAAATACATTTTGTAGTGTCAATGTTCTTCTTGAATACAATGAGGCATGTGGTATGTCTGAGCTTTAGGAGAAGTGAGCTCCAAACCTTTGGTCTATGCACTGAAAAAGCCCGCGAACCGTAAGTGTTGAGGGGAAAATGCGACACAACTAGAAGCCTTGGTTCCATGTTAGTTACACATTGTTAGCGAACGACGTAACTCTCTACACAAGGCTTATCATCCCTTAGTACATTTTCTATATAAAACAAAATTAATTATGACTATTTGATGAGCAAGTTGCTTATTAAAAAAAAATGATTCATGGGTTGTCGTCGACAATAAATAATTGTGCAAAGTCTCCACAAAAGTGGGAGAAATAACGTGTACAAGATTCTACCAAAAAAAAAAAAAAGGAAAAGGTTAATATAAGCTTTGTAAACTAGCAAAATATAACAAAAATACTTTAAAAAAACACAAAATGTTTGTAAAATGTCTTACATGTTTAGGATGTTCCTTTAGAGTTGAAGGTAATTACTTCCTAGTCCAAACCTCCCGCAGGACGACTGGGGATGGGAGCGGGCAGGGTTTGAACCCTGGACCATCGATAAATCTGAACGACAATCCAGCGCACAAACCGCACGACCAGGCAGCCATTATAATGAGTGAATGGAGACCACTGTTCAATATCTCTCAATATTATAAGATTTGTGTCGCCTTTTTCTATGTAAAACAAAATTAATTACCTCTAATTGATAAACTTGTAAAGTTTCGCCTAACGGTAAAACTTCATGTGGTTTCCCTATTTAGACCTAACAAAACAAAAAAAGTAATTTGAAGTAATGTCACATGTGACACCTGACTTCACCAAAGGTCAAACAGTGAAGGTCGTCACATAAAAGTCACGTTATCTGTTTGCAAGACATTTCGTCATTTTTTCGACTTCTTTTTGAGAAACAATGGAGCAGACGTTTTGGTTTAGTGTGTGACAGAATAATACTTTATTAATACATTATTATTATTTTAGATGTTAACTACGTCTTTACAAAGCTTCTATCAACTCAATCTGTCTGTGTGTAGGATACAAAGTTTGTACACGTTATTTCTCGCACACCCAATCTCAGATTAAGTTGAAATTTTGCACAATTATTTCTTTTACTTGACAACATAAGAATGAATTTAAAAAATTAACCAATTAAGTAATTACCTATTGGTAATTAATTATTTTGTTGGGTATCTTGAACAAGGGAAAGGAATCGTATTTGACAGATGTGGTGGAATAAGTTGAATTTGTTCCCTTGAGGATTCTTGAGCCCAAAGTGAACTTTTTTTTTATGCATTTAAAAAACGATCATGTACACATTTAGAAACATACTCCCCTTCTTTCCTCCCCCCTTTCCCAACTGGTCCAGACAAGTGATATGATCAAAGCGCATTGAGAATGCTAAAAACTAAACAAAGACAGTTGGTACAAATATTTCTAATCGAACAGATTTATTATTTCTAGCTCAGTGATTTGTAGAATTACATGACTGGTCCAAACTAAATGATAAAATTACATTTAATATACGCTTTTTTAAAAAGTATTTTTTGCTTTGTTTTTCTTGTTAGAAATCTGGTCTTACCGTAAAAAGCACCAAGGGTCAATATCATAAGGCCGATATTAGGTACGAAGCTGCTGAGAGCGATTCCCAGACCTTGGAATACAACCCCGATTATACACAATGTGCGTACTGTAAATTTCTTCATCAACACATGGACTACAAAAAGTGCTGAAAAAAATTAAAAATTTATATTTGAGGTGAACAAGATCAAGAATAAAATACTTATGTATAAATCTAAATATGTTCTCTATATTGTAGGCTATTGCTAAAGTAAAAAAAAATATTGAGCTGTTCTTTTATAATTTAAGAAATGTCATTGAATTTTATCGTCAAAGTTTCAGGCTTTCCTTCAGAAAGGAAAGCCGTTTCACCTTAGCCCAAACTACTGTAGGACGGACATGACGACAGCAAGACAGAAGTGATGACAGCAGGACCGAAAGTGAAGACAGCAGAATGGAAAGTGACGACAGCAGGACGGAAGTGACGACATCAGGACGAAAGGGACGACAGTAAGACGGAAAGTGACGATAGCAGGACAGAAAGTGACGACAGCAAGACGGAAGTGACGACAGCAGGACAGAAAGTGACGACAGCGGGAGAGGATGGAACTCGGGAACATCGTGACGAAAATCCGAATCGCAGACATGACGGCCAGACAGACATGAATTACATTTTGTTACATATTTTGTCAGTTTCCTGAAAATAAACTGATCACTCTCATGTACATCTACATTTATTTGCTAAAATTTAAATATAACGAAGCCGGCCCTGATTATGAATAAAAGCTATAGGCCTACTTAGCTTATTTTCGAGAATGAGAGTTGATGCATCTAAAAATGTAACAAACATTTGGCGACTGCTCTAAATTCATATATATATATATATATATATATATATGTATGTATGTATATGTGTGTGTGTGCGCGCGCGCGCTTATACATAGCATTTAGGTTTACATGTGGTTAGGGTTTTGGAAAAAAAATCCCCCTCTCCAAGTCAAACGTTCAGGTGTGCTGGATCCGCTGGTGGTCTATCAGGATTTTTGTTTCATTTTGACATGTATTATATGTGTGCTAATATGCACAAGTACTATTTTAATTTTCCGCCCAGATAACGTTC
The DNA here is from genome assembly GCF_947242115.1 of Biomphalaria glabrata. Classification (NCBI taxonomy): domain Eukaryota; kingdom Metazoa; phylum Mollusca; class Gastropoda; family Planorbidae; genus Biomphalaria; species Biomphalaria glabrata. The sequence continues at coordinate 76,332,974 of NC_074711.1, forward strand.
TGTAGTACTAGATCTAGTGTTATCGCAATAGCTGACTAATGTCTCCTATTTTTGAACTTGCTATAGGCCCATTGGTTTTAGCTTTTCCTGTTAATAAAATGAAGATCTGCATTTCTTTTAACATGAGGTACTGACACACAACATGCATCAAACTTTAGACTTGAAAGCTGACTGATAGATAAGGTTGTTGGATCAGCGGCATTCCAACACGACAGTCTGATGTTCTAACGCACCGCCACCGCCGTCCCCCAGTATATTGAAGGAATGAGAATGTTATCAATCTTTTTTAACATTTTTTTAAAATAAAAAGAACATTTTATTCAAGCCGCTTTCAAAAAGTTACGAGATAAAATTAAATTTGGTCGGCAGTTTTAACTCAAGAAGTGCAGGTTACAATAAATATGAAGTATTGCCTCATTAGCCATTTCTATTTCAATCACAAGCACAATTTACATTGTACATAAAACACTTTTAACTTTCAGCGCAGAGGCGTAGCTAGGGTGGGGGGAGGAAGGAAGAGAATTTAAAATCCCCCCGGGCCTCCACTCGAGGGGGGGGGGGGGGCCCAAATGAGTGTTTTTTACATTAAATATTACGCAAAATCCAGGGGCCCCCAAATAAGTCAAGCCCCCCGATCCCCCTAATGATGGCAAATTCCTAGCTACGCCACTGCTTCAGCGCCAAAAAAATGTTTTTTAAAGCCAAATAGAATAATTTTGTCAAAATCATATATTTTTTTTTTATTTCAAAGCTGTTCAGAATGCAGGACAGTTAGGACACTCCTTATATTTTCTCCGCCTTTTTCTGTTATGATTTCAACAGGTGGTTCCTATCCAAATAGAAATGTAAATTGTGTAGTGAATGTGATGTACACTTCTGTAATTAGTTCAAAACTTAGGAAAATATCATTGGTTACTAGAAAGTGGTGTGTATCGATACCTCTAAATAACATCCCGATAATGTCTTCCAATTCTGAACCAGAGTTTGAATCCAGTACCACCGATATATCGAGCAAGTTTCTAGTTGTGGTTGATGTTCTAGCGTACATGTCTAGGTAAAAACAAGATGGTTTCATTTACTTGCTAAGCTGAAGGTACAGCTCTGGACTCCGCTGATGATTGACGTCATGTAAGATGTGGAACCAAACTTTTCTTGAATCTCTATGAACAATATCCCGAAACTTTTCACGTAGCCAAAAGTAAAGAAATGGACGCCAAAACCGCCTGAGGAAAAAAAAATACATTAGCATTTTATTCATATAAGATGAACCACATTAAAATATTTAAAAGAAAATATCTCTTTTATACAACTTCTAGAGCGATCGCTACCACTCTCATGACTAATGAATGTTAGATTAAAAAACAATGGAACCTTTTTTACCTCTCCCCACCCATTCCATATGCTAGGACAAATTCATACAAGTGCCCCTTCTTCCTCGGTGCCATTAGACTTAGAGCATAGAACGGGTTGACTTAATCAGCCAGGAAAACCAACAACTTAAGTCTCTGATTAATATACGTGAATAGATTGACATGCGTACTCGTAGGACGTAAATATCTAATCGTTTGAAGTAACGTCTGTAATTTATAAGATAAGAAATATAATTAAAACTGTTCGAAAACGAATTTATACAAATATATTTGCACATTGAGACCACTCGACTCTGACGTTCAATTAACAATGGGTACAACTAATTACCCCGGTACCTATGATGACCAAAAGTTCTGTTATTTTTACTTTCGTCTTCGTCAAGAAAACCATTAAATGACCTAGGTCTACATTTTCTCTTTGGCAACTATCCAATGACAGGTTTTTAAACAAGAGAACCACGCAAGGACATCCCTATTACAAAAAGAACCATTCAATGTCTTAGTTCAACGTTTCTCAAACTGTGGGCCGCGCTCTAAACATATCAACACCTTTCCGACATTGCGACTCTAGGAGTCTACGCTACTTTCTTAGATCAGAACTGTGGGTTTGTTTCTGACTGACTTACTACCGTACTCTTGACACCACAAGACGTCTTGCGGACCGCAAGGATGAACTTACAAAGATCATGTCCATTACAAACGTACATTGGCCACTGCTTCACATTGGTCTCTCACTTCAGTATCGGCCTGTCCCATCAGTCTCAGTTTGACCCGGCCTGTCCCATCCAGTCTCAGTTTGACCCGGCCTGTCCCATCCAGTCTCAGTTTGACCCGGCCTGTCCCATCCAGTCTCAGTTTGACCCGGCCTGTCCCATCCAGTCTCAGTTTGACCCGGCCTGTCCCATCCAGTCTCAGTTTGACCCGGCCTGTCCCATCCAGTCTCAGTTTGACCCGGCCTGTCCCATCCAGTCTCAGTTTGACCGGCCTGTCCCATCCAGTCTCAGTTTGACCCGGCCTGTCCCATCCAGTCTCAGTTTGACCGGCCTGTCCCATCCAGTCTCAGTTTGACCCGGCCTGTCCCATCCAGTCTCAGTTTGACCCGGCCTGTCCCATCCAGTCTCAGTTTGACCGGCCTGTCCCATCCAGTCTCAGTTTGACTATATTTGACCCGGCCTGTCCCATCCAGTCTCAGTTTGACCGGCCTGTCCAATCCAGTCTCAGTTTGACTATATTTGACCCGGCCTGTCCCATCCAGTCTCAGTTTGACCGGCCTGTCCCATCCAGTCTCAGTTTGACTATATTTGACCCGGCCTGTCCCATCCAGTCTCAGTTTGACCGGCCTGTCCCATCCAGTCTCAGTTTGACCCGGCCTGTCCCATCCAGTCTCAGTTTGACCCGGCCTGTCCCATCCAGTCTCAGTTTGACCCGGCCTGTCCCATCCAGTCTCAGTTTGACCGGCCTGTCCCATCCAGTCTCAGTTTGACTATATTTGACCCGGCCTGTCCCATCCAGTCTCAGTTTGACCGGCCTGTCCCATCCAGTCTCAGTTTGACTATATTTGACCCGGCCTGTCCCATCCAGTCTCAGTTTGACCCGGCCTGTCCCATCCAGTCTCAGTTTGACCGGCCTGTCCCATCCAGTCTCAGTTTGACCGGCCTGTCCCATCCAGTCTCAGTTTGACCGGCCTGTCCCATCCAGTCTCAGTTTGACTATATTTGACCCGGCCTGTCCCATCCAGTCTCAGTTTGACCGGCCTGTCCCATCCAGTCTCAGTTTGACTATATTTGACCCGGCCTGTCCCATCCAGTCTCAGTTTGACTATATTTGACCCGGCCTGTCCCATCCAGTCTCAGTTTGACCGGCCTGTCCCATCCAGTCTCAGTTTGACTATATTTGACCCGGCCTGTCCCATCCAGTCTCAGTTTGACCGGCCTGTCCCATCCAGTCTCAGTTTGACCCGGCCTGTCCCATCCAGTCTCAGTTTGACCCGGCCTGTCCCATCCAGTCTCAGTTTGACCCGGCCTGTCCCATCCAGTCTCAGTTTGACCGGCCTGTCCCATCCAGTCTCAGTTTGACTATATTTGACCCGGCCTGTCCCATCCAGTCTCAGTTTGACCGGCCTGTCCCATCCAGTCTCAGTTTGACTATATTTGACCCGGCCTGTCCCATCCAGTCTCAGTTTGACCCGGCCTGTCCCATCCAGTCTCAGTTTGACCGGCCTGTCCCATCCAGTCTCAGTTTGACCGGCCTGTCCCATCCAGTCTCAGTTTGACCGGCCTGTCCCATCCAGTCTCAGTTTGACTATATTTGACCCGGCCTGTCCCATCCAGTCTCAGTTTGACCGGCCTGTCCCATCCAGTCTCAGTTTGACTATATTTGACCCGGCCTGTCCCATCCAGTCTCAGTTTGACCGGCCTGTCCCATCCAGTCTCAGTTTGACCCGGCCTGTCCCATCCAGTCTCAGTTTGACCGGCCTGTCCCATTCAGTCTCAGTTTGACCGGCCTGTCCCATCCAGTCTCAGTTTGACCCGGCCTGTCCCATCCAGTCTCAGTTTGACCGGCCTGTCCCATCCAGTCTCAGTTTGACTATATTTGACCCGGGCTTACATAATATAAAAAAAAAGTGTTTTAGTGAGACCAATCGTTACAGAAGGTCTGAACACTGTGAGCAGTTTAGTGAACACTGAAGTGCAACGTAACAACCTGTGAGGTTTAGTGAACACAAACATGAAATAGAAACAATAGATATAAACAAACAATCTTCCATGTTCATAGACTCTTAGCTAGAAGAAAGTGCAACGCGTTGGCTTAATTAAGAAGCATGAGAAGGCTTTAGCCCATAAGTTCGAATTCAGGTCGTTTCCTTTTTGTTTAAATACATTTTAAAAGCGATCACCCAGAAACCCCGTTATTTCTCCCCCTAGCCTTTCCAACTGATCCAGACAAGTGATAGGATCATAGCGTATAGAGAACGCTGAAAGCATGAAATTACACTTAACAATAACAAATGGTAATCGCATAGACTTACTATCGTTAGTCTAGACACAGTCTAGAGTCTAGGTCTATTACAAATTTAATGACATGACTAATCGAAACTAATTGATACACTTAATATAAGCTTTGTTGTTGTTTTTTTTTCAAGATTTTTTTTTTAATTCTGTTATTTATAATTCTAGGATGGTGTCACAACTCACTAGTGCATGTACAAGTTTGTGAAGCACTGTCATATTCTTTTCCTTTGATAATCTTACACAATCGATTGATGATCCGACATGAATGTCATTAACTCAGCATAGACCAGCAATACGAGCACTTTCACGAGGGCAACAAACTACACGGTGTGCCAGGCGGAGAATACAATCATGTACATTACATTCCTAGAGTTTAGGCGTTTATCTGTTAGACCCTGCCCTAAAGTAAGCTTAGAATTAATAACATTAGAACCAAATACAGAATATTGCAGATGAAATAGATGTATTTGGTTATGTAGCCAATAGTTAATTCTGTTATAGTCTCGTCCAAACATAGTAAATGGAAGAAACGAAGATTAAGATAATACATTCTTAAAGGGAGTTCAAACTGAATACATTTATGTGTGTGTGTGTGTGTCCTTATTACCTCCCTTCTTCTCCACTAATAATATTTGTAATCTGAAAAGGTCATTGAATAGAAGTCGGTGAGGTATTGCGTGTCTGTGGTTTTCGTTCAAGGTCATCAAGGATCTCTGCACTCGTGTACATAGTATGCAGCAGCGAGTTGTGTCCTGTTTTTTTTTTAACACACTAACTGTGTGTACTGAACACAGCGCGAAAGTTTTAAGTTTCATCTGACTTGAGGCCAACTCCTTCGTTTGTTGTTTTTTTAAAGCGGATAGACAAGCCAGCATTAGCAGAATGACAGGTTCTAAACCATTCACGTGTAAAGAGAAGATAACAGAGACATGACAGAACGTGTAGCGAGGTCAACAAGTTGGTCAACAAAGAATGACCTACTGACGGAGATGGGCTATCCCGTGCGTCATAAGGCTACACGGATGTGCAGCCCGGGGCGGTATTTTTTTAAACAAATAATTGTACTTTATGCTTGATTACATTAAACAATAACAAATGGTTAAAAAAAAATACTCCTAATCGCATTGATTTATTACATCTCTCTCTCTCTCTCTCTCTCTGTCTCTCTCTCACTCTCTCTCTCTCTCTCTCTGTCAAACACAGATACACACTTGAAATGCTACCTCGATGCTAATTATACATTTAACTTCAAATTAATTCAACCAACACAATTCGTGTTCGATTTCTTTCACATATGTCGGTTCCTCCGTGTGTGTGTGTGTGTGTGTGTTGCTTCTACACCACACGCATTCTTTAATGGTGTCATATTTTCATTAATCATCATCAATTGATTTGTTTAGTGTATGTGTGTGTGTGTGGGGGGGGGTACTATGACGGTGTATGGAATCAAAATTCTAGAATTATCCTCTCCCCTTAATCAAAAGACGTCCACATTAATATATCAATTCAATCAGCTTTTTTTCCCAGACGATCCTGTCTTGAAAAGTACCCATAACGATAAATATTTCGGATGTTCCATCAGAGTTGAAGATAATGTACTTCCTAGACGACGGGCGATGGCAGCGGGCGGGGTATGAACCCGGGACCATTGAGAAAACCCGCATGACCAATCAGCCACACGGTTGTTTGCTTGTTTACTGTAATAGTACATTAATCGAATTCATTCCTTTAAATCTCCTTGCTTAAACACACCAACTGACTTATAAATGAATGTATTGTCCTGAGCAACATGAATTGGACGTACTAAATGTACAACTTTGGATTTACTGACATATTACAACAAGTACATTGTAAGCTTGGTTTTTTAAAGTTTACATATTTTTTGTATGAAATATTGAACTCACAGTGCTGAATGGATTAGAAGAGCTTTAGGCTAAGGTCAGATGTGTCTCCCTATCAAACTATTCTTCTTATTGGCTAATAATACCTATGTAGGTTTCTAACACATACTTCAGCGTCATAAATAATAGTTCAGCATGCCTTAAAAGAGTTCACACATGCTATCCTCAGCAAACGTGTAACAATCCAGCCAGCACGGCTGACACAGCTCGTGTTCTATACATGTACTTGATAATAAACTTACCCAACATCACCATCCAGGCCCATCCTCTGTCCACAGGAAGACTCTTGCCTGTTGAACCCATCGATACCATCACAGCGAATTGAACGTTTTTGTCCTATGCTGACACTGAAACAATCCACAGTTTATATATTTACTATGCCAATCATTTATGGCAATTTATAATCGGTATTGATGTAAAATGTGGATTTGGTTGAGTAGGCCTGCTCCTCAAAGCTGCCACTCTTTTTTGAGCTAGATCTTCAACATTACAAGTTGTTTTTGTTTTTTTTTTCTAATAGAAAAAAAAGAAAGAAAATAAAAATTATTAATTCTACAGATCTAGATCTAGTTAGAGGCTGTCTTTCAAAGTTTTCATTGTACGTAATAGTTACTTAATAGTAGTCTTAAAATATCTGTCGTTACTGAAGATTTATTCTAAGAGTTTATTTCCTTACTCTAAGTAAAAATAGAATGAAAAGGTCAAATGATCTAGATCTAGATCTACTTACATGTCATAGCCGTAGAGCTTGCGAAAAGGTAGGCCTACATTGATTTCGTAACCATATAGATCTAGATTTGTATACAACTCAGTCCAAAGTGTACTGATAAGATAAAGGTATCTCCATTGGAAAAAAAAAAAATAAATCCAGTTACACAAAGGGAGGTAAATATGAAAATGAGGGAGTGGGGGGACGAACACGTTTACAACCACAGACCTGTGGTTACGAATTACCCGCCTCGAGAGTGACGTGCCCTTGACAGATTAACGGTTTTCAATGGACAAATAAAAAGCCAGCGTGATTCAGCAAAATATGTCTTATATTTCATTATGATTTAAAATAAACGGTCGAGGTGGAAGGCATTTTATTGCGGAGGAATTCATTTGCAGGCTTTATATAAACACAAATTATATGCTACTTTTATTATTAGGTAGCTCTGTTTCTACTGGAAATGAAATTTTAATGTAGGCCTATTAGAGTTGTATAAGCTACATGTTACACGTTTTTTTACAACCTATGATATAGGAAATAACAGAGTGGGACAACACATGTTCCGAAAAGTAAAAAAATTGGATGTAATGTAACATGCCCTTGTGGAGTGTCTCCAAAACATCCCTTTAGGGAAAAAAAAATAATATGGAGAGCTGCCTGATCTGGAAACTGCTGTGTTCATCTCAGATACATCTTGGCAGAGGCGTAGTGAGCCAAACGAGCGCCCTGGAGAAGGTACCTTATTGGCGCAAACCCCCCCCCCCCCCCCCACAATTTCCATAAATATCACATAGAAATATAGGCTTATAAATAAAATGTATTTAATAATATTAATATAATACAAATAACCTTAGAATGTATGACCTAACTAAAATATCTACAATAATTTTACTTCTACAAAATGATCCACTGTTTCACTAGCTAAAAAAAAAAGACTCTTGATACTCCGTGGTGTTTCTGAATTTTCTAAATCGATTTTTCTAAAATGAAATCATTAATTGGTAGCAAAATTGTATTGCCACTAATATTAACCTGCAGGCCTACAAACTATACACCATTTCTTCTACGTGGATGTAAAAAGGAATGTAAAACGTCTAGTTAATAGGCATACACATATTTAAAAACAAAACAATTAGCCTATCGTTATTTTGTGTTTGTCGTCACTACCAATTCATTCTTCAAATGTCGTGATAACGCCAAGAACTAGTCAGAGCTATCACCACAATTTCAAATTGAGTTTTTATTCATCTTCTGGGATCCACTTAGAAATCAAGCAAAAAGTGGCATTAAACGAATAAAATTTGGAACTTTATTTGACTCGACTTATGTTAATGTTATCTCTCATCGAGAGCAAATGTATCTAGCTATGTAGAGACTGCTTTTACCAACACCATCAAGATTGAAGTTTTTCCAGTAAAAAGAGCGCAGAGATAAAACAATGTTTCTCATACTTCTAATAGTGGCTTTCCCCTACCCCCCCCCCCCCCACACACACACTAAACAAAATTTGCTAATAGGTCTGTAAGCATTGGGATCAAGCTTTTTCCTGTATTTTAACCGTCCGAAATCCATTATGTCTTGGTCTATACCACACTTGACTTTTAGAAAGAAAAGCGCAAGTCAAAATCAAAGTGGAGTTTTGGACAGGTTGATAATGAAATTTGAGATATATTCTAGGCATTTGATCATGCACGTTCGTAATGGGCTTGATGGAAAGATCCCACTGGTGTTCAGAAAGATGTCTTGTAGCGAGCCTAATTGTTTGCGTAAAAAAAAGTGTCAACTGAATGATGATACTTCACTCAGAACAAATGTAACTGTTCTCACCTATGTGTCACCTACGAGAGTCAGCCTACTGGCTAGAATCTGAGTCTTTTGAAAAAGATCTTTATGAATTGATCTTGTTGCAGACTCTCACAAAAACAGTACGAAAGGTCCTAATTAGTGGATGAAACGGCTTCACTTAATGTAATAATTTCTTTTTAAGCATTGATAATAATATCTTTTTTACTTGTATAATACTCAAATCTTGATTTTGACTACAACAATTTTTTGTTCTTGAAAGAATAAAAATAAAACCAACATCGCGCCCATGGAGGTGGGGAGGGGAGTGCCCCACAGTTTGAGATACGCTGGCCTCACAAAAAAAAAAGATAATTAATTACTGAGGGTCCATCTCTCTCTCTCTCTCTCTGTCAAACACAGATACACACTTGAAATCCTACCTCGATGCTAATTATACATTTCACTTTAAATTAATTCAACCAACACAATTCGTGTTCGATTTCTTTCACATATGCCGGTTCCTCCGTGTGTGTGTGTGTGTGTTGCTTCTACACACGTATTCTTTAATGGCGTCATATTTTCATTTAAACTAAACTGAAAAAAATATATTGTTGGTCTAGATGTAGTATAAAAATGTTTCTTTTTATTTTATTGTTTATCTAATTATTTAGAAAAGTCTATTATAACGGTTTTACTCATCTACTGTTCACTGAATAATAATCTATCATCAGATTTGTCATTAGTAAAAGTTTTTATATCGAAACGCGATTACCTACGCATATGCCTATTGACCAACTGTCATAAACACAGTGCAATGTACTCAACACTGTTAATACATCGAATGTAACGCAAGTGGAAGTCTTTTGTAGAATTAAAATAAACATATCGATAATTTATAAGACACATCAAGTAATGCAATAAGTAATTAGTACTGCGTCCAAATGTTTGTTACTTAAAATAATTAAAACAAAATTTCCATGAAATCATATTCGTTTTTTTTTTTTTTTTTTTTTGCGCCCCCTGCGTGTGGCACCCCTTCCCTACCTACACCTCTGTATCTAGGTCTGGTTTTCTGAACCCTCGAACATGACAATGATAACGCAGAGGAAAAAGAAGAAGCAATGTATTAGAACTATTATTACGTATCAATATTATCTCTCGTCTTAAAGTGATAGCGTACCTTTAGATCTCCCAGCGCTGAAGGTCGAGCTCTATCCATTAAATGGCCGACAAATACTAGACCCATGTCTTAGCAATATAAGGGAGCCATGAATGTATAGATGAATAATATTGATTGCTTTCTAAGCATAATTTAAAATGGTTTACACGCACACATAGACTCACACACTTGATTGTACGTCCTGACCTATTAATAGCATGAATGTCAATATTGTGTTTTGACAGCTTGGATCACTCACCATCAAAAGTGCTAAACCGCTCACTAGTGGGTGGCTACAATAATCCAAGGAGTAATTTTCACCACCTTGCTTCTATTATTTCTATTCTAATGACAACTGTCACAACACTCACACACAAGATGTCACGATGTGTTGTGCTTGGGTAAAACCTGAGGTGCTGTCAAGGGTCTAAATTTGTGGGGTAATTCCTGAGGCTCAGTCAAGGGTTTATATTTCTTTTAAATGGGAAATGTACAAATAATTCTATAATGGCATCTGTGACAACAACCAAACTAAACGTATATATCATTAATAAATAGCTAATATAAAGTTATCAAATAAAGTGCACGGAAAATTCCTTCACCTATCCCTAAGTCTGTTGCAGCGTAGGGCACCACACAAGATTTGTCGAACGTCTTTCTCCATTCCTCTCTGTCTTTTTGCCTTGGATAGAGCCTCCTTCAATGGCAGATAAATTACACAAACATACACATTCGGTTGTGGTGGTGGTGTGTTTTTTTTTTTGTAACTAATGTTGCTCCTAGAAAAGGGCAGAACTGTGTCTAAGACAAACGAGATAACGACAAATTGATTTTACAACCAGCCAGATAAAAGTAGTAAAGGCCAACAAAAATATTGGCCACAAATCTAAGTTTAATGTTTTTAATTTCAGTCCAAAATCTGTCTATCCAAATCTACCTCACTAAAATCTATCTATCCACATTAACTAAAATAAAATCTGTCTATCCACATCTTTTCTCATAAAACTGAATCCTATTTTTAGTACCGTCCAAAATAAACCAGATGTTTTCAAACAAAACTAAAAATATAACACAAAATTCAAATCAAATTTTATTTACATAATACATTTTGTGACATCATTACTAAATATTAGTAGCAATTACTATTTACAATTATCTATTTACATTTTCTGAGTATTTTGCATGTTTGTGATATGACTAATTTGCTGTAAACTTTTCATCAATAAAAGAAATCTTGCTCTAAAACTAGTGATTTGTTTAATAAATCCTTGGAATGAGTATAAGCCTATACTGGAGACAAGTGGTTTAGACTTCAAGCAAACACATGGGTTGCACAACATTGTCAAATCAAGTTGATTTTTCTTCTTTTAAAGAAGACTCCAGTGAACTTGTCTTTGGCTGGTGTTCGGATTTCAAAGATTTTGCCAACTCGTGTTTCCGTAGTTTTCTTAATTCCATGTTATTCATGAGGGTGTAGGCTAGAAACCAGCGCTTTCTGCTTTTATTAGACAGACGGAATTCCTCTGAGGAGCCACATATCATACAACAATTAATACAATTAATTACATTTGTATAAAGCAGTGATGCCCAACATAATTCGACCTGCGGGCCATTTTAATTTCGACACTCGTGTCGCGGGCCACATGACCGAAAAGGTACAAATACGAAAAGAAATAGACCTGAAACAATTTTATTACAAACTCTGGATCTAGTAATTACGTTTATTAATGGGATATTGGATGTTTAGTTTTTACTCGTCGGAAAATTTCATTACTTCTCTACTTCAAATGTGAGCAACATTGTAGCTCGCTTTACCAACGACTCATTTTCTTGTCTCTTTTTGGTAAATATTGCCATCGATCCTCCAATTTATTGGAGTAGTTTAACGATATTTTTATTCGCGGCTCAAACCAAGTATGCAGTCGTATTTGGTTTATAATGCCGTTTTTATTATGTTATTTTCTTTTTTTGAACAGCCTTAGTTACTTTAGAAAACAATCATGCTGGCTTATAGTCCTGTGCCGCAACATGTAAAGATCCGTTCACTTTTCCTGGTAGATTCTCATTCAGAGTCAACTTTCATAAACACATAAATGGTGTGTGTGTGGGGGGGGGGGGGAGGGGAGAGATTTTTCTACACTTTGTTCTTTCGTTTCGGCGGGCCGGATAAAACCGCGTCGCGGCGGGCCGGATCTGGCCCACGGGCCGTACTTTGAGCATCACTGGTATAAAGGTACAATATGAAGACTCATCGTTTCTAAAACTTGGAGCCGGGGGTTGGAGGCCAGTCAGTTAACTTTTAAGGGTTAAAGGTTTAATATTTACCAAATAAAATAACAATGTTTACAAAAAAATTAAAAAATTTCAAATGAGAATGTTGTTTGATCTTGTAAGTAAGACCTTTAAGAAA